>NC_045546.1:21996302-22296302 GCF_009769535.1 Thamnophis elegans
GTGATGTTATCCTTTGGGGTTTATACACTATTTATAGAACACTGAATCCTAGATCATTCATTATTTTTATATACTTGAAATTGCTCACAATTGCGCCTTCCATTTTGACTGATTCTCTCTGTCCCATTTACCACAACTCTATTTAAAGAAAAATCTTTGACTCATACATTATATTTGGCAATTTGCGTTGATGCTGTTGCAGTAATTAATTCATTGGTTAGATTTCTTTCAGCATGTCATGTATACTCTTACTATCCATTGAAGTAACATAATGTAGCATCTATAAAACGAGAAGCTAGAATCAATCAAATTGCCTGCACTAATGACATTCCTTGGAATTATGGATACAATATCCGTCTTAAGGAATTCCAGGAATTTTCCAAATATTCCACTGATTGACTGTCTCCTATAGAGTTCCAACCAGATTACCTGCCAAAGCAATAATTCATTTGTACCATAACCTCAAGATCTACAATTTATATGAGCCACAGTGGCGCAGTGGTTAGAGTGCAGTACTGCAGGTGACTTCTGCTGACTACCAGCTGCCTGCAATTTGGCAGTCCAAATCTCACCAGGCTCAAGGTTGACTCAGCCTTCCATCCTTCCGAGGCAGATAAAATGAGGACCCAGATTGTTGGGGGCAATAGGCTGAGTCTGTAAACTGCTTAGAGAGGGCTGGAAAGCGGTATATAAGTCTAAGTGCTATTGCTATATCTGGTGGCATTTGCAAAGGACAACTTCACTGGGAAAATTGAAGAGCTCTTACCTATATTGAGAGCAGTTTCTTGTTTGTCCCCCGTCAGTACCCAAATCTTGATCTCTGCTTTTATTAGAGTAGATATTGTTTCCGGGACACCAGCTTGCAGGCGATCCTCAATGGCTGTTGCACCCAGAAGCAGCAAGTCCTGAAGGAGAAAGAAATGGACGATGCTCAAAAGTAAAAATAATGACAGCAAGTTGTGTCTTACTTTTTGTTGTTGCTGTTGTTGCTGAGAAACCAATGTAGTTGATGGACATATAAGCATAAAACTAGCCATTTCAGAAATCATAAGCAGAGCAGCTTCAGAATGGACAAAGCTACTCCCCTTCCCTTCCCCCAAAACCTGAAGGATTCATTTCATTTACTGGCCTCCCCAGGCCCCAGTAATATATGGTTAAATCATATATGATTTATAATGAGGCAGATTTAAGACTAGCCCAGCTGTGAATAGCAGCAATTGAAGATTGGGGACACCTAAGGCACGGCTCCTATGACACAAGCAAAGCCCAAGCTACAAATCAAGGCACCTATGACGCAAGCAAAGTCCAAGCTACAATCCAAGGCTCCTATGACACAAGCAAAGTCCAAGCTACAGTCCAAGGCTCCTATGACACAAGCAAAGTCCAAGCTACAATCCAAGGCTCCTATGACACAAGCAAAGCCCAAGCTACAATCCAAGGCTCCTATGACGCAAGCAAAGTCCAAGCTACAATCCAAGGCTCCTATGACGCAAGCAAAGTCCAAGCTACAATCCAAGGCTCCTATGACGCAAGCAAAGCCCAAGCTACAATCCAAGGCTCCTATGACACAAGCAAAGTCCAAGCTACAATCCAAGGCTCCTATGACACAAGCAAAGTCCCAGCTACAATCCAAGGCTCCTATGACACAAGCAAAGTCCAAGCTACAATCCAAGGCTCCTATGACATAAGCAAAGTCCAAGCTACAATCCAAGGCTCCTGTGACACAAGCAAAGTCCAAGCTACAATCCAAGGCTCCTATGACACAAGCAAAGTCCAAGCTACTATACAAGGCTCTTATGATACAAACAAAGTCCAAGCCAAGTATGCAGTAACTAGCAACTGATTTAAATGGATAATAGCAGTAGGGAAATTCAAAAAAATTCCCTACTGGTTCTGTGGGCATGGCTTGGTAGGTGTGGTGTGGTGGGCGTGGCTAGGTGGTCATGTGACTGGGTGGGCATGACTGCACAACTGACAGACGTGGCTGCACAATCATCAGTACTTTTTTTTTTACTTTTTAAAGCATTCTTTTACTACTGGTTCAGGCAGTAGCATTTTTTACTACTGGTTCAGGCGAACTGACCCGAACAGGTAGCATTTCACCCCTGGATAATAGTCAAGTGGCTCCTAACAAACAGCATTTTGGAGATACTCTTTCTCCAAGCAAATATAATAACCTTAGCTGTGTAAAACTTGAATTGGAACAGTACCCCATTTTTAACTCTTTCTCTCCCGGTCATAATTGTGCAACATCTGAATAAAGGAGGGAGTACAAATTAAAAGAAGCAAAATTATGTTTATTAACCTTCTCAATTATCTCATAACACTCTTCCAACTTTTGAGATCTGTCCTTCAAATTCGTGCTGGCTTCGTTATATACGTCCAGCCACTCCCGGTAAGAATTTTCTGATAAGTCGGCATATGCGATGCACAAAGTCCTCAAACCTATAAAAGGAAATACAGACGTTCAACCCAAACATCTGGAGAGGTTAGGAATTTGGCATAAACTTTAGGCAGAAAAACAATTATTGAGTAAATGAACAAATTTTATGTACCTGAAAACCCCAAACTGCCCTCCCACACAGAAGTCCTTGTTTAACAATCACCATTGGGGCTGACAATTTGGTTGTTAAGTTTCACTAAGTGAAACCACAACGGCGCTTATGACCTTACTTTGACTTTGCTTTACCAACATGCTAAGGCAGGAGTGTCAAACTTGATTTCACTAAGGGCCGCATCAGGGTTATGTTTGACCTCGGGGGTCTGGATGGGCATGGCCAAGGTGGGCGTGGCCAGCTCGACCTCACTCATGTCAGGGGGTGCCTATGGTGGCCCAGGCGCTCTGCTAGCGGAAACAGAACTCAGTTTTCACTTGCAAAGGCACTGCGGGCCGGTCCTTTGCTGTTTCCAGGGCGGCCCTGTGGGTCAGATCTAAGCACCCCATGGGCCGGATTGGCCCATGGGCTTTGAGTTTGACACCCTTGTGCTAAGGTTGTAAACAGAAGAGCAGGGTGCTTTCTTCATCTCCTGTGTCTGTGAATGGTCAATAACCAGGCAGTTGCTAAATAAGGGCTATCTGTGTGAGGGAAGAACATACAAAGCAGATTTGGGCACAGCATAATATTTGTCACTACACAATGCCGTTTTGTTTTTTGAAATGTGAATGCCATGGTTGTTAAGCAACCCCATTGTTCGCTAGGGACTGTTTTGTGAAATAAATGCTAAAAAAACTGGAAATAAATGCTGGTTTCTGGCAAAACCGTTATAAATTGTGGTCATGTGACTGTGGGTCACGGCAAATGTGGGCTGATTGCCAAGCAGTCAAAATGTGGTCACATGGCCATGGGGTAGGCGGCAGCCATTGGGACTTCAAAACTGGGTTCTAAGTACTGCAGGCTACTTCAGCTGACTGCTAGCTGCAGTTCGGCAGTTCAAATCTCATCGGCTCAAGGTTGACTCATCCTTGCAACCTTCCGAGGTGGATAAAATGAGGACCCCGATTGTCGGGGGCAAGATGCTGACTCTGTAAACCACTTAGAGAGGGCTGGAAAGCACTATGAAGTGGTATTGCTATTGCTTTCGTAAAAGGAAACTGTAAGGCAGCGTATCCTGGTGTGAGATAAATATATACAGTAGTTTCCCGGTTTCGCTTACTAGTAGTGTTAACCCTCAATTTTTTTAAAATCATCCCATGCTATATTTTCCTTGATTTCAAAGTAAATGACTTAGCCACAATAATCTGGAGAACAGCTCCTTCCTTTTGGAATATGGAAAGCATGATTTTTACAGGGCCACAGTCTGTCTTCACCGACATTAGTGTAATTTATTTGTCTTCTATTGCCCATCGAGTATTAAAAAATGGGGAAAGTTGCCATATTAAACAGAAAGGCTATATTATGAGCGTGTAAGTGTTCCTAAACAAAGAAAAATAAAATTTTCAGGTGCAAGGAAAGACAAGGATCTTCCTGTGGTGCAGTGCCATTAAACATTTACTATATAAGAGAGCACTCAGATCAATAAGAGATTGATATAAAAGATTGATACCACATAACAAAACTCATTGCAGTAGCCACAGAGATCCAGGGAAAACATGGGCTGCATTGATGTAGTTTGCTCTAAAAAAAGTGTTTAAACATTTATAAAATGAGTATTACACGGACCATTTCTTCATCCATCAGCCTCATTATCAATTTCAGCCTTTCTGGCCTCCAAAGTTTATGAGAGTTAACATCTGTGGAGACTTAATGGCTTGAGACACATCATGTCTATTGCATTGCTTCTGTCCAATAATCTTTTCTTTTTCACATTTTAAATAAAGTCTCAGTCCAGACAAAGTCCATCTTCAATAAGCTTGGCTTGAATAATATATGTAGGAATGAGCTAAGCTGCATTTCAAAATATCTTTTGCCTAGATGCGAACACTAGTTTTTAAAGGGCTGCAAATGTAATGAGTAACTATAACTTTCTTCAACGTATTTTTTCTTTTGTCTCCCTATTATATTTTTCTGTCACACTAATTTTGCAACTTTATGAAATCTGGAGTAGCAAAGACAATAGATGTATTCAAGGCTTATGATTGTAAGGATGGAAAGCAGGCTTGGTCACTCTGTCTCTATGCATTTCTTGCCTTTGCATTTTCTGAATCAATGTGCCAACTGATGCGCAAATATTTTGATATTTGCAATTTGAAGAATTTTAAGATGTAGTTCTCTAGTTAAATATGGACATATCAGGAAAAGGGTCACATCAATATATGTACTTTGTGAATATAAAATGAACTTCATATTTATATAAACCAGATTAAAATACGTAAATGTGTATAATATTAGGGAAATTGCACACAAAAGTATGCATAGTGGGAAAACCAGCATAGATAAAAGGTAAAGGTTCCCCCCACACATATGTGCTAGTTGTTCCCGACTCTAAGGGACGGTGCTCATCTCCATTTCAAAGCCAAAGAGCCAGCACTGTCCAAAGACGTCTCTGTGGTCATGTGACCAATATGATTAAATGCCAAAGGGGCGCGGAACGCTGTTATCTTCCCACCAAAGGTGGTCCCTATTTTTCTACTTGCATTTTAACATGCTTTCTAACTGCTAGGTTGGCAGAAGCTGGGACAAGTAACGGGAGCTCACGCTGTTACACAGTACTAGGGATTCAAACCTCTGAAATGCTGACTTTCTGATTGACAAGCTCAGCATCTTAAGCCACTGAACCGGCATAGAAATATATAGAAATTTAGGGTATGTGTTTAATATGTCAAATTGATTCAAAAGCTGAATGAATGAATGAATGAATGAATGAGAGATGGGGAAACCTAAGTTTGATAAATTTATGTTTTCTAATAAGGATATCTCAGTTACATCTTAGAAAAGTAGGACTGGATAACATATGCTTATTTTTAACTCTGAAATTTCCCAAACTTTCCCATTTCATATTTTCTGAAATAGAATTTGTTTAGCTACAGAATATCCCACATTGATACTTGAGAAGAGCAATAATAAATCAATAAGCAAATACTTAGAGTGCTACAAATAAATAATTAAGTAAACAAAGTATTTACCTTCTGTGGCAAAATAATCAAGATGACATAGAGTTTGCTCCATGTACTTTGAGTCCTTGGATAACCTTTCAAAAATGACATTATCCTGTCAACAAAAAAAAGTATATAAATAATTGCCCCAATGATGCTTGCATTTCTTTTTTTAGACTAATATTCTGTCCATCTATAGGGGATAAAATTAATAAGGCACAGACCAGTAATACCCAATCTAACACAATATTTGCCTAAATATGGATTAAATGTCTCTAATACTTAAGATCAGGAAAAGAACAACCAAGAATCTATTAACTCAAAGTATAGGAAGAAAAAGGCCTAAGATTTAAAATTTGAGCTGACATGTTAATATAAGATTTGAGTCTTCTGTTGTGAAGTAGCTATGACTTTTTTTTTTCTTATATGCAACAAAGCAACTTATCTAGCCATGTTGTGGCTGTGAAGTTTCTTCTCTGGGTCCTAACTAGCTGCAAAGTTGAGTTTCTGTAGAGTCACAATTTACCACCAATGAAAAGTCTGACATTAGCCATGATAGCAAAGGTGGTTGCGGATTGTTAAAATGTCAAACAATGTGAAAATGGTTCTTCATTATAAGGAAGTAGTAGCTCTTGTGGATAATGATAAACTATGAATACATTGTTCAATCTGTAGGAATGGAGATATAATATGACTTATGACCACAATGGGGTCCAAAAATTTCTGTTGTTAAATGAACATTTGTTGAGTTTTGCTCCGTTTTATGACCTTTATTGCCACAGTTCTTAAGTGAATCACTGCAGGTGTTAATTTAATAACACAATTTTTCTTTTTTTTAATTGAACATTCTTACCTTTAAAAAACAGAAAACACACACACACACACAAACAAAGAAAAAACAAGACAAACATAACAATATAAAATAGTTATACAGCCTTCTGTATCGGCATTCATGTTTAGCCTTTGTAATTCTCCATTCTCCATTGCCTTCCTATCGATTTTAGAGAGAGTTTAGAGAGTTTAGAGTAATTTATTTATATGCCGCCCTTTTCCCTGGGGGGACTCAGGGCGGCTTACAACTCGAAAAGGGAGGGAAACAAACAATTGACACACGACATTCATACTATTCGGGTGGGTTACAGTCTTTAATCCCAGGCCTGACGGGATAGCCAGTTTTTAAGGGCTGTGCGGAAGGTCTGGAGGGTGGTGAGGGTACGAATCTCCACGGGGAGATCGTTCCATAGGGTCGGAGCTGCCACCGAGAAGGCTCTCCTCTGCGTAGTTGCCAGTCGACATTGACCGGCAGATGGGACTCGGAGGAGGCCTAATCTATGGGATCTAATTGGTCGGGTGGAGGTAATTGGCAGTAGGCGGTCTCTCAAGTACCCAGATCCACTACCATGGAGGGCTTTGAAGGTGGTAAGTAGCACCTTGAAGCGTACCCGGAGATCGACCGGAAGCCAGTGCAGCTCGTGGAGGATAGGTGTTATGTGGGTGAAGCGAGGTGCACCCACAATTGCTCGCGTGGCCGCATTCTGGACTAGCTGAAGTCGCCGGATACTCTTCAAGGGCAGCCCCATGTAGAGCACATTGCAGTACTCCAGCCTAGAGGTCACAAGGGCACGAGTGACTGTTGTGAGAGCCTCCCGGTTCAGGCAGTCTATTAAACTTCTCTTAATAGTGTAATAACAGTTGTACCAACAGTGGAGTCTAGAGTACAATGGAGCCCAAAATTTCTGTTGTTAAATGAGACATTTGTTGGGTTTTGCTACATTTTATGACCTTGCTTGCCACAGTTCTTAAGTGAATCACCGCAGGTGTTAATTTAATAACACAATTGTTAAGTGGATCAGGCTTCCCCGTTGATTTTGCTTGTCAGAAAGTCACAAAAGACTTGCCACATGACCCTGGGGACACTGCAACTGTCATAAATTCAGTTGCCAAGCATTTGAATTTTGATCACGTGACCATGGGGATGCTGCAATGTTTGTATGTACGAAAAATAGTCGTAAATCACTTTTTTCAGTGTCGTTGTAACTTCAAACAGTCACTAAATAAGTGGCTGTAAGTGGAAGATTACTTGTACAATGCTTTTCCATTGATAGTACTTAAGCCAGGGGTTCTCAACCTGTGGTCCATGGACCCCTGCAATGTCATCACAGGGGGTCTGCAAAGCCTTCAAGAAACATTATTGTTAGGAATATAATCTAACAGTTGGGTTGGCAATATACGAATCATGTAACAATGCTATACCTGTTTCTTTAAATCATGCTGTAAATGTGATTGGTTGCTGTTTCCTTAATCGGCCATAAGATTGAGCCAGAATCACTGTTAGATGCTGATCTGATCTGAGTGTTTGGAAGCTGGCTGTTCGAGGTGCCGTAAAGTGATCAGCGTGAGCTATTGTAAGTTTTGCAACTGCTAGCAAACTTTGTGTACCGGACTGTTTATATGATTATGGACTATGTTATTTGGATCATCCCTTAACTGAAAGACGTTGATGACTGATTGTCTTAACCGTGTATGACTTGGACTGTTTGATGGACTCTGATGCCTCTATTTCCACGAAAGTAAAAGCCTATTTAAACTGCAGTGTCTCTGAAGGCTGGTTTGTGTGTTCTCCAACACAACTCTCACAACGCTTCTCTTTCCCAACGGGGAGCTTACCTAACAATTATGATTTAACTCTTGAATTAAGTCTTGGTGATCCATGGTCACAAAAGGTATTTAAAGAAGGTCCATGGTGGGGAAAAAAAAACGTTGAGAACCATTGACTTAAGTCATTTTTCCCACTTAGTTCATTCCAGATATTTTGGTCCTAGCATCCCAAAATTCCACACTATATGGCTACTAAATTTTTTGAGACATAAAGAACACACAATTTCCCATAGCAGTGCAAGTACTATTGTCATTAATAATTACACATGCCAAAGAATATGGGCTACCACACAATTGTTTTGTGAATAGGCAGAATACTTACAGCTCCTTTGCAATACAAACGTAATTGACCGTCTGGAGTCCGAACAATTACAGACATTCTCTTTCGATTACTGGGAATAAGACAAATATTCATTGTAATTTTTAGAAAGTTTTAGAAATGATTATTAAAGTAGCCGTTAAGCAGTGGAAGATATTTATGGATTAATTTTGCCAGTATCTCATAAACACAAAGTGACAGTAATTTAGTCTGAGATTTGAGTAAGGATTAGTTAATAATGTCACAAAAAAAGCAATAACGAAGGTTTAGGAATTTCCAAAGTTGTAATAGTCCCAAATTATCTGTAAAATATGTTGGGGAAGGTTGACCTAGTGACTTAGCTTCACAGTGTACCAAACTATCATTTATTCTGTTTAATAATGGTTTAACCTGTTGTGTAAAGCCAATCGTCCTGGAAAACCAGACGGAGAACACAACGGATACCAAACTATGATTTAGTTTGTTTAATAATGGTTTAGCCTGTTATGTAAAGCTAGTCTTTGAATCAGCCGTCCTGGAAAACCGCAAAGGATGAACTACATATATTTTATTGTATGGCTAGATTCAGGGATGGGTTGCTATCAGTGTTACTTCCAGTTTGGCGCACAAAATTTTTGCACGAGCGCGCTTGCTTCACTCGCACATATGCCAAACGCACACTCCGCGTGCATGCACATTTGCACCTAAAAAAGGTCTGCGCATGCGCACAATATTAAAGAAGGGAACAAAACAGATTTTTGCAATGAAGGTTGTTCTGCGCATGCAGAAAATTTTTCTTGAAGAAAGAAAATAACAACTGAAAACTAAATCAAAATATCTCTATTTTTGTACAGGTAAAACTGTACCAAGAATGAGTTGAGATTCAGAAAGAAGGAAAACCCATATTTTAGGATTATTATTGTATAAACTATCTGATGTGTCAACCACATTTATCACACCATTAACATTTTAGTACATAAAAAGGGAGTGCCTATAATCTTCAAGAGGTATTGTCATTTCAACTCAGTTATATGCCATATTTTCAGCAGCTGCCCTGACGCATTGTATTTTTTACGATGTTATTCTTTTTGTGGACAACACTATTTAATTCAAAATCATGTAACTCAAGTTGCCGTGCAGCTAAGTCAGATTTGACAGTGATGAATTATAAGGTTAAATTGTCAGATGTTTATGATTTATTGGATATTTCTGCCCTTCTTCCCAAGATTGATAGAGTGAAAAGTGAAAGAGGAATATTTTCAAAGGTTTCTGATACTGCCTCAATTACATTATCAACCCTTTTCCAGTTATCTATCCCCTTTTTCTTTCCCCTCTTTTGAGAAAGAAAGAAGGGGAAAGATTAGTCATGGGATTTCCAACGTGAAATGTAGGTCAATATTTAGATTTTATCCAACTGGCATGAGGAACAGAATAAGATTTTGCCTTGTATGGAACATCTGTCTCTAATTGCTGTAAAAATCAGAATTACTAAGAAACATCAGGAATAGCCTAGAACCATATTTCAAGCAACTGTATTTATCATTTATATCTACTCTTAAAAAGTAAGTAATATTAGAAGACGGGAGAGAGAAAATTGTTTCTGTGCTATTAATTTGTTCTGAAATTCTCCAAGTGAGGTTCAGTAAGAATGACAGACCGGTTATTTGCAGTAAGACAATACCATATATACTTGCCTATAAGCCAAACCTCATTTTTTTAACCAAAATACCATGAAAAACAAGTCACCTGTGGATAAGGCAACCTGCATTTTTCATGATATTTTGGTTAAAAAAATTAACGGCTTGGTTATCCACGGAAGGGTTTATATGCAAGTATTATTTGTTTGTTTATACCTGATATATGTGTATTATATTTTTATAATCGCAGATTATACTCGCAGATAAGTCAATCTGCAGATAAGACATTGTTAGGAAACTTGACATATTACTTCTTCAAGTTCTCAGTTCTGCCTAAGGTAAAGGTTCCCCTCGCACATATGTGCTAGTCGTTCCCGACTCTAGGGGGCGGTACTCATCTCTGTTTCAAAGCCAAAGAGCCAGCGCTGTCCAAAGATGTCTCTGTGGTCATGTTGCCGGCATGACTAAATGCTGAAGGCGCACGGAACACTGTTATCTTCCCACCAAAGGTGGTTCCTATTTTTCTACTTGCATTTTTACATGCTTTTGAACTGCTAGGTTGGCAGAAGTTAGAACAAGTAACGGGAGCTCACTCCATTACACAGCACTAAGGATTCAAACCACCTAACTGCCGACCTTTCTGATCAACAAGCTCAGCATCTTAGCCACTGAGCCACTGCATTCCTCACAGTTCTGCCTATGAAAGGTAAAATAATCCATTAACGGAGGTCAACTAGGATCCAAGCCACTGAAAACTCTCCAAGTCAGATGCAGCTTATATTGCAGCCCTTCGAAGATTTCAAACCAGACAATTTCAATGAAATATAAACTCAACAAATGAAATGAAACAAAGAAAATTTCTTTTAATTTCAGGACATTTCTAACTTTTCCTCTCCTTTTACTTCTTGCAATTGCCATTAAAACCAATTACCTTGAAAATTCCAATACGTTAAGGATCTCAAACGTTTCTTCTTTTCCTAGCTGGGATGATAACAGAAGAAGACACAATTTAGTAAAAGAAAAACTAAGAATACACAAAGAACTGGAAGGAAAGCATTGTTTTTGAATATCCATATTAAAAATATGTGTGAAAATAGCTCCCTCTGCTGGGCACAACCATGTACTTATATTATTAAGAACATGCCAAAAGGAATATTTTCTGTAACTCAACATATCGCCATTCCAGAATTAAAAATGCTGTATTGAAAATTCCTTAAAATTTCTTAAAAGTTTTGTTCCTCCACTAAGATAGTTATTGTTGTCTATCTTTTTCTCAATGCATTTAAAAACTTCTTCCACTTTTCTCTTAGGTTATGTTTTGGAGCTGTTTTTATTGTCAACTAGCTGATAACCTGCGTTGCCGGGGTATTTGTTTATAGGGGGAAAATGTCTGGATGAAACATAATTTCTTAATGTTGGATTTTCCCCCTTACCAGAGGGAGCCCCCTTGTGGAGTACTGTGAAGCCATTACCATGGCAATCCCTCTGTGCTGTACAGTAGAAACCATTTTAAGGAACATATGTAAATCCAATAAAACCAAAGCAAACCAAACCAAACAACAGGTTGTATTTTAACAGAACACACCCCCAAGGGGTGTTAGGGGTGTCTTACCCCCACAGTATTTTTTTTCCAGGCTGTAAGTCATCTGTGTACCAAGTTTGGTTGAAATTGCTCGAGGCGTTCCAGAATTACGCTAACACACACACACACACACACAGAGCCATTTATAGATAGATGATAGAAAGATAAATAGATGATAGATAGATAGATAGATAGATAGATAGATAGATAGATAGATAGATAGATAGATAGATAGATAGATGATAGATAATAGATAGATAATAGATAGATAGATAGATAGATAGATAGATAGATAGATGATAGATAGATAGATAGATAGATAGATAGATAGATAGATAGATAGATAGATAGATAGATGATAGATAGATAGATAGATAGATAGATAGATAGATGATAGATAGATAGATAATAGATAGATAGATAGATGATAGATAATAGATAGATAATAGATAGATAGATAGATAGATAGATAGATAGATAGATAGATAGATAATAGATAGATAGATAGATAGATAGATAGATAGATAGATAGATAGATAGATGATAGATAATAGATAGATAATAGATAGATAGATAGATAGATAGATAGATAGATAGATAGATAATAGATAGATAGATAGATAGATAGATAGATAGATGATAGATAGATAGATAGATAGATAGATAGATAGATAGATGATAGATAGATAGATAGATGATAGATAGATAGATAGATAGATAGATAGATAGATAGATAGATAGATAGATAGATGATAGATAATAGATAGATAGATAGATGATAGATAATAGATAGATAATAGATAGATAGATAGATAGATAGATAGATAGATAGATAGATAGATAATAGATAGATAGATAGATAGATAGATAGATAGATAGATAGATAGATGATAGATAGATAGATAGATGATAGATAGATAGATAGATAGATAGATAGATAGATAGATGATAGATAGATAGATAGATAGATAGATAGATAGATAGATAGATAGATAGATAGATAGATAGATAATAGATTTTATGAGAACCTGAGAGGCTACTATTGGAGAGGTTACAATCCAATCCAAGACAGGATATCCATCTATGCACTTGGCCATCTCAAAATTAATTAATATGACATTTGAAAGAAATTCTCAAGAAACATGGGCATAAATGATTCAAGTGCAGTCTTTTAGCTGAGCTTGCCAGAAGCACAATTTGGTAAGATTTCATTATTTCAACATCTCACCCTACAACTGGCAGGGTTAAAAAGAGTTTTCCATTCTGATTAAGATTAGAATTGCTTTGCCAATGAACCATTTAGATCAGTGTTCCTAAACTCTGGAAACTTTAGGATGTGTAGATTTCAACTGCCAGAATTGCCACTGAGTTCCCCAGCCAGCTGAGGGATTCTGGGAGTTGACGTCCACACATTTTAAAGTTGCCACGGTTTGAGAAACACTGAAGTAGATGGATCTTCTCAGGGATATTTTCCCGTTTGCCCTATTTCTCTGCAATATTTCCAGGACAGTCTTGTAGAACAATTTGGGAATGATCTCACAATCCTTCCTTCTCACACACTCTTACCGCATCAATGATGACAGAGTGTGGTGTCCTCCCAGTGAAAACATAGCCAAGTTTTTTTGCTCCTTTGACTAAAGCGCTTTCATCTGAAGAAGAGAAAGTGTTTGCCATTACAGGAATAAAGTTGTATTCTTTAAAAAAACAATTAAAAGACAATGCAGATGTGCCTTTATGAAAACATCACCCAATTCCCCAAGCAGAAGAACTGTTGGTGGCACAGTGGTTAGAGTGCAGTACTGCAGGCTACTTCTGCTGCCTGCCAGCTGCCTGCAATTTGGCAGTTCAAATCTCATCAGGCTCAAGGTTGACTCGGCCTTCCATCCTTCCGAGGTGGGTAAAATAAGGACTCAAATTGTTGGGGGCTGACTCTGTAAACTGTTTAAAGAGGGCTGTAAAAGCACTGTGAAGCGGTATATAAGTCTAAGTGCTATTGCTATTGCTAAACTTCTCAGGAGCCCACTCAGATCAGAGGTACTTCGACAGAAATCTGTCAGTAATGTTAGGCAACTTTCTTTGAAAGGCAGCATGAGTTCATTATTGTCATCATGTCTATTATGGGTAGCAGAGGTGGTATTCAGCAGGTTCTGACCAGTTCAGGAGAACCAGTAGCGGAAATTTTGAGTAGTTCGGAGAACTGGTAAATACCACCTCTGACTGGCATCCCATCTATTCTCTGCCTCTCAAGTTCCAGCTGATCAGGAAAGAATGGGTATTTTGCATTATCCTACCCTGGAGTGGGGAAGAAATGAGAATTTGGCAGTAACATTTCCCTGGAGTGGGGAGGGAATGGGGATTTTGCAGTATCCTTCCCCTGGAGTGGGGAGAGAATGGGGATTTTGCAGTATCCTTTCCCTGGAGTTGGAAAGGAATGAGAATTTTGCAGTAACCTTTCCCTGGAGTGGGGAGAGAATGGGGATTTTGCAGTAACCTTCCCCTGGAGTGGGAAAGGAATGGAGATTTTGCAGTATCCTTAGAGCTCTGTATTTCTCAGTCCTATTTTTCATTGTACTTGTCTTGCCTCCTGTGCAATCCTCATGTTGCCATAAAACTGGAAAGCAAGCATAGGCCTGAAACTTCAGCTACAAAGAATATCTGGTTATTCTCTATCTGCATTGACCACAATGTTCTTATTCCTAATATTAGACTGCAGGAAGCTCCTGATCTTCACTCTAATAACGCTAGTCTGGATCATAACTCTTGGCAACTTTAAGACTTGCGGATGTCAACTCCCAGAATTCCCCAGGCTGGCCGGGGAATTTTGAGAATTGAAATCCACAAATTTTAAAGTGGCCAAAGTTGGATACTGCTGTTCTAGATCAAGGGTCTCCAACCTTAGCAATATTAAGACTCGTGGACTCCAACTCCCAGAATTTCTCAGCCTGCCAGCTGAGGAATTCTGGGAATTGAAGTCCACGAGGCTTAAGGTTGCCAAGGTTGGAGATCCCTGTTCTAGATGGTATGTGTATGAATGTGGGTACAGCAGTGGTGGGTTACGACCGGTAAGCCCCGGTACGGGCGTACCGGTGCCTGCCGGGAGCACCAGGTACCGTTCCAGAGGGCCCGCCCACCCATGCTCCTTACCGGTATTTGAGCTCTTCGGCGCTTCCACGCACGGAGCGTACTGTGCCTGCACAATGCCCCGCCAATCAGCTGGAGCGTCATGGAGGCATCACGGAGCATCACAGGAGGAAGGACGCATGTGTCCGCTGCGTGCGTTAATATGGAGGATGCCAGGATCCGGAACCCACTACTGAGGTACCGTAAATAAAAATTCGACCCAATCTGTCTTGTGTCCTAGATAAGATTCCCTCAGCCCCTTGTCCTTTTCAATGGCTTTGTATCAACGAAAGGGTCAATAACTAACCTGGAGATGAGGCCTGGTAGATAATGGTGTTTTCATGTCTTTCTGGAACAACAGTGTGACACACAGCCAGCAGAGTGAGGAATTCTTTGATGTGCATCGCTGTGGGCTGAAATGCAAGGGCCATGTTAGTCCAATGAATATAACCTGTAACATTGTGAAAAAAAAGTTCAATTTTCCTGTTAGAGACAGAGAGCAAATAAAAAGTGACTGGATGCTACTTCACCTCTGCTATTTTTCAAAACCATAATTACATTATACAGCTTATTGGATTTTAGCCAAGTAAAATCCAATAAGCTGTATAATATAATTATCTAAGGTAATAAGGTAAGGACCGCTTTGCCAGGTGAGATCAATCATCCTCTTTGTTCCTTGCCTTCTCTTGCCGTCATTGTTCATATGGCAAGAATATCACCTATCCTCCTGACACATGCCCTCAGCACAAGCTCGGTCTGCTAACACAAAACAATCTATTTTTCCCAGCAAAGCCAGGCTTGGAGAGACATCCCATAATTTCCCTACATTACAGTGAGATCAATTATTTAGTTTGCTTTTGTCTATGTTCACAATTTACAATAGATTCCATCCACCCAATTTTCTGAGAACAATGAGGGCAATTTTATCACATCAGCTCTTCTACACAGCTGCTATTCACCCTTTGATGGACAATGAGCAGCGATGCCTTATTTATTTTACTGCTGAATATCAAACCAAATGATTTAAACCATGATCTCAGAGTTATCTCTAAATGCCAGCCATGGAAAGAGGGATAGACGGAAGATTCACTCACATGGAAATAATCCCCCCCCCCCAAAAAATGTGATGGGTCACATGGTTTCCCTCTAAGCTATCCAATAAGCATATTAGTACAACACGCTAAGCCTGGCTTAAGGCAAATCACATTTATAGCACTTACACCCAGAGAGGGCATTGGATTATAGAGCAAATCACAGCCAAATGCAATTTGCTGGGCACCATCTCTATCAGCCAGAATCCCTGTCATATTTGCATCTGAGCTTTCCCCCACTCTCTTGATTTTTAAATTTTCACTTCCCTGCATACTTAGGAAAGTGAAAACAAAGGCGCATGGGAAAATACCATTGCTTCAGCCAGAGAAGCACTATTCGTGGCCATTCGGATTCTTATTTCTAGATCTGGAGACCAGAAGGAGAGGCTAATAGCCTCATTTCAAGGTAGAAGGCACAAACGCCATGGGCAAGGTAAACTGAGCTACTGTAAACTAAGAGTGCAACTGTGATAAACGTATTTTCGGTTGACCACAAATTAACTCATGATTCCCAGTTAGTACATATCGCACTAGGGGGAACCATGCCATAGTTTAGAGCATGATGTGATAGTGAGGGGTGTCAAACTCAAGGCTTGCGAGCCAGATCCAGATCCTGCAGGGCCACCCTGGAAGGACCAGTGAAGGACCAGCCCGCGATGCCTCTGCCAACAAAAACGGGCTCCCAAGCTCCGTTTTCGGCTGGGACGGCATCCTGCAACCCTCTGCCAGCAAAAATGGAGCGGCCCTCCCGAGCTCCGTTTTCACTGGCAGACGGTTGCAGGAGGCTGTCCCAGCAGAAAACGGAGATTGGGAGCCCGTTTTCGCTGGCAGAGCCCTTGGGCCACTACAGGCGCCCCTGACACAAGTGAGGTCATGCTGGCCACACCCATCTTGGCCATGCACACCCCAGCCCTCCAGGGTCAAACACAACCCTGATGCGGCCTTCAATGAAATAGAGTTTGACACCCCTGATGTAGATCTCAGAGGAAAGCTATTGAGGCCACAAATGAATAATCCACACCCGTGTTTTATGAAGGAGTCAATGGCTGCAATAATTCATGGGGAAATTCTGAAGAAAGCTCTTACATGTTCAGCCTCAATGTTCTGCAGCAATCTTGGATCATCAAATTCACAAGATTCACTAGTAGGAGGCGGAAGCTGGCTAAGAATATAACAAAAGGGGTGATAAGATTCACGAACAGGTGCATTTTTATTAAATACATATGGTATTGTAAATGATGAGTCCAATAATCAAATACAGAGAGTCCTTGAATTACTATCAGAATTCAGCCCAAATTTTTTTTTAAGTAAAACATTTGTACAGTGAATTTTGCCCCATTTTACGACATTTCTGGCCCCAGTTGTTAAGTGAATCACTGCAGTTGATAAGTAAGTATCTCAGTTGTTAAGTGAATCTGGCTTCCCACATTGACTTTGCTTGTCAGAAGGTTGCATGACCCTGGGATGCTGCAACGTCATAAGTATGAACTAGTTGCAAGCATCTGAATTTTGATCACATGATCAGGGGGATGATGCAACAGTCATAATTCTGAAAAACAGTCATAACTTCCTTTTTCAGTGCGTTGTAACTTTGAACAGTCACTAAATACACTGTTATAAGTCGAGGACTGCCTGTACTAGATACATCTATCTGTTTATTTTAAAAAAAATCAGAAGAGTCATTGCAATGATAATCAAACTTTCCTAATGATACGGTCTTTTGTTTTCAGAGTTATCTCCTCTTTCATTCCATGGCATGTTTTATTGCCTTTATTTATTTCTTCATCTACTTTGCTTTCCAGTTAGGTTGAACTCAAACCTCTATTTTTATTTTATTCATTTTAGTAAGAAAATGTATATGGCCACCCAACTCACTCTCTTAGCCAGCATGGGGGATTCTGAGAATTGAAATTTAACTCACCAGAAGTCCTTAAGCCAGGGGACGGTATCACAAAAGAATAGAAGTCCTCTTTTTTCTCCAAGGTCCCTCCTGCATGTACTGTATGTTGTCCTATTGTTCAACCTCCCAAAAACCCCAAAAGTACGTCTCCCAAAAGTGCTTAATCTTAAGCCATCTTAAAAGTAAATGTAAAGGTTCCCCACGCACATATGTGTTAGTCATTCCCAACTCTAGTGGGTGGTACTCTTCTCCGTTTCAAAGCCGAAGAACCAGCGCTGTCCGAAGACGTATCCATGGTCATGTGGCCGGCATGGCTCAATGCCGAAGGCACACGGAGCACTGTCACCTTCCCATGAAAGGTGGTCCCTATTTTTCTACTTGCATTTTTTACGTGCTCTCAAACTGCTAGAAGCTGGGACAAGTAATGGGATCTCACTCTGTTACACAGCACTAGGGATTTGAACCACTGAACTGCTGGCCTTTCTGATTGACAAGCTCAGTGTCTTAGCCACTGAGTCAACTGACCCATCTATCAGGCCTACAATTACAACAATTGCACGTCACCAGTACCCAACATTAATTTACCTGAAATCTTCTGATGAACAATCCCTCACCAGTTCTGGGAAGTGACTAAACAGGAAGAAAAAAAAAGAGATACAACTGATGGTATGCCTATACCAATTAGAAGGAAGGTACTGCTGAATAAATGATATGTCACTCTCCAAGGATGCCTCTTCCATGCAAGTATGAGGGAATAAATTATGAGCATGCATAAATATTCTATAGAATCAAACCTTTGCTGCTGCCTAGAAATTGGACAAACGTTACAATTCTGTGCCTGCTGGCTACAATTAATGTGACTTCCTTCTTGAAAATTGCTCAGAATTGCAGCTACAACATACTGTAAGGTGGTTCTCGACTTACCATCACAATAAAATTTATCATTAATCAATGCAGTCAATAAGTTGCAGAATTGCAGACTTGGAAGGGACTTTGGAGGTCTTCTAGTCCAATCTCCTGCTCAGGCAGGAAGCCCTATACCATTTCAGATAAATGGTTGTCCAATCTCTTCTTTAAAACTTCCAGCATTGGAGCATTCACAACTTCTGGAGGCAGGTTGTTCCACTTATTAATTATTCTAACTGTCAGGAAATATCTCCTTAATTCTAGATTGCTTCTCTCCTTGATTAGTTTCCATACATTGTTTCTTGTCCTGCCTTCAGATGCTTTGGAAAATAAGTTGACTTTCTCTTCTTTGTCCCTTAGATATTGGAACACTGCTATAATGTCACTCCAGTCTTTCTTTTCATTAAACTACATATACCCAATTCCAGCAAATGGTCTTTATATGTTTATATGTATCTTTATATGTTTTAGCCTCCAATCCCCTAATCATCTTTGCTGCTCTTCTTTGCACTCTTTCTAGAGTCTCAACATCTTTTTTTATATCGTCAAGACCAAAACTGAATGCACTATTCCAAGTGTGGCCTTACCAAGCCATTATAAAGTGGTATTAACACTTCATGTGATCTTGATTCTATCCCTCTGTTTATGCAGCCTAGAACTGTGTTGGCTTTTTTGGCAGCTGCTGCACATTATTGGCTCATATTTAAGTGGTTGTCCACTAGGACTCCAAAATCCCTCTCACAGTTACTACTATTGAGCCAATAATATATTGAGCCTATACTATACCTGTGCACAAGTAAGGCATCATGAAATCACACATGATTTTGCAACTTTTTGCCATAGTTGTTAAATGAATCACAGTGGTCATTATGCAAGACATCATGTAACCACAACTTGAGATTTTCCCTGTTGGAATTCTTTGGCTGTGCTTGTTGTAAGCTGGCTGAGGATCCTGCAAATGGTAAACATGTGACCATGGGATGCTGCAACTATCATACATAAGCGATGGTACACAGGTGCCCAATTCACAATTATTGTGTCCCCTGGTGAATGCTGTGATGGTCAGAAGTGAGTGGACCAGTTGTAAATCACTTTTTTTCCCAACACCATTTGTAATTTTGAATGTTTCTTAAACAAATAATTATAAGTGGAAAACTACCAGTGATACATTCAGCAGAATTGAGGGGGAATTAAGGTTCTGAAAATGCAAGGGTAACATTAAAGTATGAAATTGTTGATTTTCTATCTTCAAAATTAACTATGATGTAAGTGAAATGAAAACTACTAGAAAACTATAGAGTTACAATCCCACACATGCAATGTAAGGCAATATCAATCTAATAAAAATGACTTAAGTTTATACAGCAAATAAAAATATGGTACGTACCCATATGTTACTCCAGCAATACTACACTTCTTAAAATTCATAATATTGCATGTTAAGGTGCCTGTTTTATCAGAGAATAGATACTTAACCTAGGAGACAAATGATATATAATATTATGAATGAAACAAAATAGAGAATCTTTGAGAAAACTGGAAATTAAACCAGTTCTAAAGTGTATCTTCAAAATCAATGTCTGAGATAAATGGACAAGCAAACAATGAGACCTTGATTGATTTAACTATTGTTTAACACGCTTTTCCCCAAACAGATCTTTCACATTTGCCAAGTATCCAAATCCCATAATTCCCTGCCAATGTGACCAGATTGGCTGATTTTGGGAAATGCCATCAACACATATCAATATATGCGTTGGTGGGTTTCAAAGTTTTTAGCAAGGGGTTCTCTGCCCGGTTGCTGGATGTGGCCATGGTGGATGTGGCCTAGTTGGCTTCCTGCAACATGTTCGGGTGGCGTTTTTGCCCTCCCCTGGCTCTAGAGGCTTTCCTCAAGCCCCTGGGAGGGTGAGAACAGCCTCCCAGGCTCTGGAGGCCCTTCCTGAACTTCCGATAGGCCTGTTATTTGCCCGCCCTGAAACTCCACGTGTGTCCTGCATTTACCTGCATCCAAAATTGACCTTGTGGGGACTCCTGAGAGGGGCAGGGTGGGGTGGGCGGGGCCAGCCAGGAATGAGATTTGGGGGTTCTCCGAACTGCACGGAATCTCAGTTAGAGGTTCTCCCGAATCCCTGCAAACCCCCAGCAGCCCACCCCTGAATATATTCCAAATATATGTTGGGAAAGCCTTTTAGTGATTAGTTCTTCAAATAAATGTGCATCCAAGCAACCTATTGTAAAATGTACAGCAAGAGCTTAGTATATAACTGTATAGAAATGATTCAGAAACTTGACTTGTAGGAGGCAGGATGATACACAGATTTCGAACTAAATATACAGTCTAATGAATAAGAACAAGGCTCCCTTGTTAGGTTGCTGAATGAGAGTCAAGAAAGACTCAGGTTTAAAATTAACCCCCAGCAGCCTTTTTCTCACATAAATTCTGGGTAAATTACAGCAGAATCAATTTTTCAGTCTGTTTTTGTCTTTCTATGTTCACAACACTGAATTTTTCCTTCAAATTTATTGAAGGAGATAAAAATAAAATAATGTAAATGCATTACTTTTGTGAAATGAATAACTGGTGTAAGAAATCATATAGTTTCCCTGAAAAATGCCACATGAAAAATTAAAAGGCATTGAGATAATGAAGTCTTGTTCAGACAGATATATAAGGATAAAGGTTCCCCTTGCACATATGTGCTAGTCGTTCCTGACTCTAGGGGGTAGTGCTCATTTCTGTTTCAAACCCGAAGAGCCAGTGCTGTCCGAAGATGTCTCCGTGGTCATGTGGCCAGCATGACTAAATGCTGAAAGTGCACGGAACGCTGTTCCCTTCCCAACAAAGGTGGTCCCTATTTTTCTACTTGCATTTTTTACATGCTTTTGAACTGCTAGGTTGGCAAAAACTGGGACAAGTAATGGGAGCTCACCCCATTACACAGTACTAGGGATTCAAACTACTGAACTACCGACCTTTTGATCAACAAGCTCAGTGTCTTAGCTACTGAGCCACTACATTCCTTACATAGATATTAAGCTTCGTATAAAGAATCTAAAGTAGACTTAAATCCAACTAACTTTTTTATAATCAGCAGTGTTATTAATTTACCAAGGTACATGAAAACAAACACAATTCTCATTAGATAAATGCCTATTGGAATATATGATACAGAGGGGGATTAGGCATAGCTCAATTACATAACTAGCAAGGGCCAATAAAATGGGTTGATGAAAAGTTTAGTTAATAATTGGAAAGTCACAGATATTCCCCACTCTTATTACAAGATCTGGCTGGATTAATCTTACAGATTGTCATTAAAAATCAGATGCCTGCAAATTCATCTCAAACTGATTCATGGATTAAATGTATGAAACGAACAGCCCTTTTTGGTTATGGTGCCATCCCATATCCTTACCTGGCCAAGTTCCTCATTAAGATTTGAAGTTCTGGCCATTGCAGGTGTATCAGTTTCAGTATAATACATATCTATGTCCTGAAAAAAGCAGAAAACCATAATCCTTGTATGCTAGGTTTATACTGTTCTGTTTATAATGTGTACATTATAATTATTTTTTAAAAACATAGTCATTTATAGAAGAAAAAAGAGCAAACAAACAAGCAAAACAGACAAAAGACAAAAATAATTGGCACAAGAACACAGTAAGTGAACAAAGGGAATACCAAGATGGTACTCAGCGTATCCTTTGATTAGAAAGTAGAAAACATTGAAATCTCTTTTAATCAAAATCCCTGAAACCAAGACACCCTTCCTGACACCAAAGTGTACCATGGAGAGTGATGGGTTAAATGGCACATTTGTTCCTTAACCAAACAATCATAGTCATTCAAATGTTGCATATTTCAATCAAGTTTGGAACCATTTTTGTGCAATTTCTGCATATTTTAAACAGTTTCAACCTGGTTCAGTAAATTATAATTAGCTGGAGAGACAGAAAGCTGCCTGCCCCAGGCCCTTAAATTCAAGAAATCTGTATTTATTTTGCATTTATATTGGGCTTCGTTGCTAGCCCCAAAAAACTATACTTATTTTTACTTATTAAAAATCCTACTTCAGGCTCTCTTTCCAATTTAAGAATCACATTGGATAGGGAGATATAAGTGCCACATTTTTACAAATTTTACTACTATTAGAAGTCTAATAACTTAATATTCATTTGTCTCTCATTGTTGTGCTGTTAAATTAAATTGTACTTAATTGTACATACCCAATTTATAAAAAGAGCCTGAGTAAACTTCACAACTTCCAGAGTCACCAGTAGACTGATGGGAATGAGGTTGTTGTACAAGATTATAAAGGTGAGTAGATTATATCCAAAATTAGTGGATAGGACTTCTATGGGCCAAAACAGAAGAGGAACAAGTTAGAGAAAGAGAAGATATATTTGCTATGCACATATGATCGTGTAATGCCCAAAGAAGTGGAATACATAGATTCAGAAACTGTGCTATTGATTCATGTAACAAAAAGGAACATTAAGAAACAAGATTTCTGAATTTACAAATATTTCACTATTGATCTTGCATTGTATGAATTAACAATTTCATGTGAAGCTTTTTAATACATTGCTACTAAGATCCAAAAACAGTAAAATACTTGTATCTAATATTTGTATATTGCAGTCAGAGCTGGACTGAACCGCCGGTCAATGACTTAAAATACCAGATAAATCATGATGACAAGTAGAACAGGAGAGAATGTGGAGTGTATATCTCATTTCTGATTCATTTCATCCTGAGATTCAATTGTGTTCATGTTGACACAATATAAGGGAGTGGACTTCTAAAATACTTTGAAAACAGGTCCAAAAATATTTTTTGGGGGGGTGGGAGAAGCAGAGAAAAACAAAATTAAGCTCAGAGAGAACAGTGGCATTGTAAAAAATTACAGTTTCTATCAAGAGAGTTTGTTAGGGAATTGTATTAACCAACAAACCAACAAACACCAAGGGTGTAGAGATTTGAAAGGGGAAGAATGGTGTGTTTTGAAATGCTAATCCATTCTTTTAAGGTGGCCAATTATACACCCAAAGGGATATAATATGCTTGAGTACTTTTATATGTAAGTTGATGCTTTGGGTGCTGTTAAGTAGAAAAGTGAAATAAAATATGATCAATGCATTCTGTATTTGGAAAGAATTGCTGTAATCTGAACAGTAAGAAAGGATCTACTCAGTCAGCTGCCCACTGATGGAGAATTATAAAGCTTGTGTTGTTTTCTCATTTTGAACCAAATACAGGCCAGATGGTTTGTCACTTAAAGGATGAATTAAAACAAGTTCTACTCTTTGTTTAAAAAAGAGGTACCTCCCATTTTTACAACCATTTTTCACTCAAAAGATAAACCAATATCACTCCAGTGAAGATATTTATTCAATGAACATATTTGAGAAGATCCTTCACCACTACCAACGGCACTCAAATGATGCCAATTTCTACAGATATTTCAGCATTCAGTACAGATGCCTGCAGCTTCAAAAGCTTCAGAAAACATTTGTCTGAAATTGTATTGGGTCAAAAGGGTATTGAGCAGAGAGTTGGACTAGAAGACCTCCAAGGTCCCTTCCAAGGCTGGTAAGTCTTCTTCAGGAGTGTCAAACTGGCGGCCCTTGGGCCAGAAGATTTGACACTCGCTCATAGGTCACGCTCACCCCAGCTCCGTGAAAGGGAAAAACATCACAAAATGTAACATGATGGCAATGTGACATTAGGAGTTTGATACCTGTGTTCTACTTCATGTGAAAAGTTGAAAACTTACATGCAGGTCACCACTCTGCTTTATGCAGTTTTTCTCCTGCAGAGAAAAAACTACATCTGGTTATCTGCAGAGGATGGTACAAGTGAGAGATTTCAAGGGTTGTTTGGTCTTTTCCAACTCACAAAATGCCTTTATGAGTGGTTTAATTTTACTATCCAAACTAGGTGGGAAAATTTAGGCCATGGAACAGGGAGAGCATCTGGGGAGAAGAGTTTATCTAATTTGGAATGCAAAAGAGGTTTATGAAAGGATGTGGGGATGGTAGCAGCGGAGTGAGAACCGTGCAGCATGGTTCTAGCTCTATGTGCTTAACATAGGACCGTGATGGCTAACCTATGGTTTTTGGGTCTCTGTCGCACATAGATGGGGGGGATGCATGTGGGAGATACGTGCGCATGCGCGGGGATGCACATGCAGGGGGCATGCATGCATACATAAGGGGTATGGGAAGTATGGGGTTTGCAAGTGCATGTGTTGTGGTGCAGTGTATGCGAAGATTTGGGCATGCATGTGCTGGGGGCATGCTGGGGAGCACACGCACTGCATTGCATTATGGGTGTATGCATGCACTTTCGGCACGCAGCAACAAAAAGGTTAGCCATCACTGACACAAGAGGTTTGTAATTGGTATGCCACTAATAGGCAGAGTTTTATCTCCCATTCCATAAACCATATACTAGGAGAGGTGGGAGAGTTAAGATAAATGAAATAACTTTTTCACACAACATAGAGTTACATTGCGGTATTCACAATGAGATGTTTAAACCAATATATTGAGACTCAGGCTACTATTAGCCATGATGGCCCTAAATTTTCCCCACAATCAGGAATAATAAATGCCAGGTACTGAGAAGCAAGGGTGGAAGGGTGAATTTCAGTTAAAGAACATTCTGTCAAAATGGCGGCCTGTGGGCTGGATGTGTCACATGCAGGTCACGCCCACCCCAGCTCCGCAAAGGTAAAAAAAGTCACAATACATCATGATACGTGATGTGACGTGATCGAGTTTAACACCTGTGTTCTATAGGTTCTTCCATGAAGAATAACATTAAACTATCTGGATATTGGTTTGATCTGCTGCAAGTGGGAACTGCAGATGTTACTCAATGGTGGGTTTCAATTTTTTTTAGAACCTCTTCTGTAGGTGTGGCCTGCTTTGTGGGAGTGGCTTGCCGGCCATGTGATCGGGTGGAGTGGCTTGCCGACCATGTGACCAGGTGGGAGTGGTTTGCCAGCCATGTGACTGGGTGGGCATGGCCAACTTGTAAAATGTGGTGAAACTCACTTAACAACGCTTCTGCTTAGCAACCAAAATGTTGGCTCAGAAACTCTGGCATTTGAAGCAAGCAAGTCTTAAAGCTGTCAAGTTACAAGACCCTTGCACCCCTAACCCTTTAGAAAAAAAACCAGGGGAGGTCAAACTTGACAGCTTTAAGCTTTGTGGACTTCAACTCCGAGAATTCCTCCTCTCGCTCTTCATCTTGATGGTGTGCGGATGGGCGGGGAGAGGGAGCTGGAACCGATTCTAAACAGCACTGTAGATTTGTGGAACCTCTTCTATAGAAGAGGTTAGAACTGGCAGGAACCCACCCCTGATGTTATCTATCACTTTGATCATGCATGTATAGTCACAAAGCAAATACAGTTTGATTTCCTTTGGCTCTCTTTTTGTGAACTTGCTTCATTGCCTCCTTTAAATATATCTGTTCTGACCTAGGCTTCCCCAAAAAGCATGAGGCAGAGTCCTGGTCCCGACAAACCCCTTTTATTAAACGAATGTGAATTCTTCTCATTCACATTCAGCAAAGCCTGGCAAACAGTCTTTCAAAGGAGTAATTGTGACTACAGACTTTATCTATCTTGGAAAGCTGCCATGTAAATATTTTCCAAATGAGGTGCTGTGCAAGGAAAGACTGGGCACAGAGTCTCTGCGATTCACAGACAGATCTTCACACTCCTGAAACGCATCTAATGAACGAACGAATGAAATGTTTCCTGCAAAAGTCCACTCCTCTTTCGCTCCTCTTTTATTTCCTACGGGAGGGCCCAATCACCCTCTACCTGCGACTTTACTCCCAAGTCGACCCTGATTTCTGAATTGTTCTTTTCTTCTGGCAGCTCTGCGCATGCGCACACTGGGATCAGGCTCCAGCTGTTTCTCTGCCTCACTGCTGTCTAGCTTCGTAGGCACCTGATCACTGCCAGACAGCCTCGGCCCTGTCTCTGCCTCCGATGCAGAGCCCTCGTCAGAGCCTTCGCCAGCCTCCATGACTGGCCCATGCTCCTCCCCAACCTCCTCACTGTCCAACTCTGCTGCCAGCTCTGCTGGCCGGCCACAACAATATCTACCTTCTATAGTTAAGAAATATATTGTCCTTATCTCCCCTCTCCTTTTCTTTTGCTTTAGTCTAATTTTGGCAGGATGTATTCTTATCCAGAAGAGAGAGAAAAAAAGAGCAGCTAGGTTCTGTGATGATGTTATGTTATAACCATTACACCTATTGAAGCTAGTCCGGCTAGCAACAGCTCTGTAGCAGATGAGGCCTACTGTCATCTGTGATTGTATCCAGACAAAGAGTGACTGACCTGAAGGAGCAGACGACAGAGCAGAGCATACAATGAACAGTGCCTATCGCAACAAGCAAGGCATTTTGTCTCGTTACAGGAAAGGTATTCACTTATTGCTATTGTCTGCATCACAAAAGCTTACCATACACTATTCAGTCTCCCCATGAAATATAACCGGGAAGAGCTGCAAATCATTTCGTGTGGGCTTTGTGTCCACATAGTGGCATTTAAGGCCCTGCAAACTCCTTTGTGTTAAATCTGAGGGAAGCTGGCCAAGGACCAGGAGAGAAATCCAAGGAATCACTGAAGGAAAGAAGACACACTGCCCCCTTTGTCAATAAAGCAAGAGGTAGACAAGGGTGGAGATACTGTGAAAGTCCACAGACAACTATGGATATCTTATTTAAAGTGTGGCGGGGTACAACTTCATTACAGTCTGCCTGTTTTGAATTTTTTTTGTGACAAGTTCATATACACTGAGAGACAGCTTGGTACGGTGATTAAGGTGACAGGCTAGAAACTGGGACACTATGATTTCTAGTCTTACCTTAACACAAAGGCAACTGGATATTTTGGTCCAGTTGGTCTCTCTCAGTCCTAAGAAAGATGCAATAGTAAACTACTTCTGAAATCTTTCCAAGAAAACTACAGGAACTTCTCCAGGCAGTCAGCATTGACTTAAGGTAAAGGTAAAGGTTCCTCTCGCACATATGTGCTAGTCATTCCTGACTCGAGGGGGCAGTGTTTCAAAGCCAAAGAGCCAGCGTTGTCCGAAGACGTCTCTGTGGTCATGTGGCTTGCATGACTAAATGCCAAAGGCCCACGGAACGCTGTTACCTTCCCACCAAAGGTGGTTCCTATTTTTCTACTTGCATTTTTACATGCTTTTGAACTGCCAGGTTGGCAGAAGTTGGGGCAAGAAACCAGAGCTCAGTCCATTATGCGGCACTAGGGATTCGAACCGCCAAACTGCTGAGCTTTCTGATCAACAAGCTCAGAGCTGCTGAGACACCACGTCCCTAGCATTGACTTACACACATATAAATTGCCCTGATTGGGACAGTCTATAAGTACTGTACCACAGAAACATATATCCACCTTCAGAAAAGCCACACCCTTCTGACAGCCATTTTTGAGAATAGGACAGTTGCCCTCTTCCCTGCCACGGTAGACTTTTTCTTAAAGCATTAAAAAATACCAATTGCGACCTCTGCTTTATTTTGTTAGTGAAATTCCTTCTTCTTCTTCTTCTTCTTCTTTCCAACTAATTGAAAACTTGAAAACTGCCTCTATGTTGGCTGAAACTATATTTGCTCTGAAACACTCATTCTGTTCTATTTATTTTTTTCTTAGATCAAATGGCTATCATGTTTCAGGCTCTTCTATGCAAGATCCCTACTACATTTAATATGAGAAGATAAACCAGTACTATGCCAAAAGGAAATCAAACTCAACTCTGCTCTGACTGCACATGTAACTGTACACTCTGATCAAATTAGACAACCCACACAATGAGTGCAGGTGTTTTTCTTTGGCACAAATCCATAGCTAGCTCTTTCAGACTAAAAACACAGAACAGTAAGAGGGATGCAATACACCAAATTGTAAGTGAATGGGGTTTTGGAGATCCCGGTCGTATTTACCATTTACATGGAGGGGAAAGTAAGGCAGCTGGTTTGCACTAAACTTCAGATGCTTTTTGGTGGGTGGATCGAATTGAAGAATCTTAAATTGGAAATGATGTTTTTGATTTCAAGATAAGAGCATATTTATGCACATCCAGTCTTTGCTCACCATTGGAATCAAAGTACCAAATGACTTCTCCATGTGTTCTGTTCCACAGTAAGGCACCCACAGAACTCACTAGAGCCATGACGAGAAGGATGCAAAACAAAATGAGAATCTGCATATTGGTAACTTTTTCTACATTTGATCTCTTCAGTGGAGCTTTGGTTGAATTCTGGAAAGGAGCAGCCACATAATTGCAATGATTAATTGTGCTCACACACAAAAAAGAGTAATAAAAACAAGATGAAATTACAGCCAGACATTATGAAAGACTCGCATCCATTATTAAAAACAGAAGCTGTGTTTCTCTTCATCCTTTCCTCCCATGGCAGCTATCAATTTAAAACACAGAATGCCACCTGCTTTGCACTAGTAGCCAGTCTTCTCCAATCCAGTGGCTTCCAGGTGTGTTGTATCAGATAGTTCAACACATCTGGATAGCAACAAACTGGGGAAAGTTGAAATAGACGTTCTGAAGGAGAGAAGACTAGCTGTGTTCACACAACACATTTAACCAGATCGGTTGCAAAACTTCTGGTTCAGGGGTGGGTTCAATGGAAATTGTTCTGCATAGGCACAGATCTCCCAAAAAAGATGGTGGCAGCAGCGGTGGCAGCTGGGGAAGTGGTTCAGGGGCATGGACAGCCTGGGTCAATGCCGGTTTTGCGACCCAGGCCAGCATACCTCTACCGGTTCAGCCGAACCGGTAGGAACCCACCTCTGTTCTGGTTGCATTTCCACAAATGCCAATCTTTGTTGTTGTTGTTGTTTATTGCTTAGCTTGTACTGCAAAGTCCACCTACTATTTGTGGTTCACTATATATTGTGGAAATGTGGACAGCAGATTAATTCGTTAACCAATCAAGTATCTTCTGGAATGCAGTTCACAAGATGAGAGTGATTAGGCATCCCTGCAGTCTATAAGTAGTAGCAGAATGAGCATGATCTCCTTTAATTAAAGGAGATATTAAAGAGCTTGCTGTAATTGGAAACACAGTCCCTAATTATTTTAGCATTTTAACTATAGCTTGCCATTTACTAGCCAATCTATTAAGATTACCTATCTATTGCTCTGTGTGCACATACATATATACTCTGCAAACATAGTTGCATTTTCTCCAAAAAGTTAAACACCACAATCTTCTAATTTCTATAAACTTCTGCACTATTATAATCACAGCTACTAAAGCTCAGTCTAAAACAGGGGTGTCAAGCTCGCAATGATACATCCTCATATGACATATCGCAAATCTTTTCCCCTTCGCTAAACCAGGGGTGGGCATGGCCAGCACATGATGCATCCTGCCCATAGGCCGCGAGTTTGACACCCCTCGTCTAAAATAAACAAACATGCAAAATGTACAATAAATCTGCCAACTGAAAGTTATTGTACCTAATGTTACCATTTTTCAATGCACAATTTCAAGTGTTGTTTTTAACTTTTAATATCCCGCATGATTGAGAACTTCATTATCTCGCTGTCTTGGTGTAAACTTGTGCATATATTAGCATAAGTAGGGAAGGTCCTGTTAAAAATGTGTTGCATTCTGACATTAATTTTCCTTCAGAACTATGGAGTGCTTTGCCTCAAGACTCGCTCCCATGTTTTCTGCTTTAGAAAAAGAAGTCAAGCTGTTCTCTCTAAGCCAGATCTGATCAGTTTGAGTTGGTTTTAACACTGATATTAACTGTTTCCATGACATTTTTTATTGTTTATGGTAGGTTTTTTTTTTAATTCTCACTAGCCTTAGATGCTACATAGGCAAAAGAAAAGTAAAATCTAAGTGTTGAAAATACCCAAATAATTAAACAATAAAGATATATTTGAAATCATTGCTGGGCTTCCCAACAGAAACATGTTAAGACTTACAAACAGATCAACAAATACTTACCTGCATAAGTTTCGTGTCATGTCCTGTGTAGACAACTATTCCTAAAACCCACTGAGTGTTCCTTATTTGTGCACCTCTTAGTAAGATCTGATCAGGTCCAATTGGAACTGGACTGATGAGAAAGAAGAGAAAACGGAAGATTGATGTTTATAGTATAATAAAAAGCAAAATTTGGGTTTTCTAAATAGACTCATTAGAGCAGTAAAAGTAGTTGTAGCTATTTATTTTATTTATTATACAAATTTATATAATCATCCAAGTGGCTATACAAATAAAGTCTGTATAGGTGAAGCCAGGTAGCTTACAAAATTTTAAAAATTCACCATATAATAAAAATCCATTTAAAACCCCACCCCCAATGGCAGCAACAACACAATCAAATCAGCAATTGCTGTCATTACTGCTAAAGTACTATCATTGTAAAAAATTTTCTTTATGGACTTTAAAAAAAAATCTCTCATGGTGGCATGCAGTTAAAATGCGAATAGACTCAATAAAAAAATCTAATACACAATAAGTTAAATCAAAATCAAAAATTAAAAGCAGTGTACTATAAATGCATTAGGAATAAAATGCTATGAATGCAGCAGAAAACAGTTAAAGTACAAGACAAAGGCCTAAGAGGATCTATCATATTTTTATCATCATCATCATTATCTCCTTTTAACGACCCCATAATCTTTTGCAAGGTGGAGTCTGGGCAACTGAATGCAGCTACAAATGTTTTTACTGGCCGGATGCCCTTCCTGTCACCAATGCGGAGTTTTGTTCAGCAGATATATTCTCATTGTGCCCAGAGAGAGAAATATCTGTCTCTACCTAGGATTGAAACTCACAGCCTCCTGACTATGAGGTGAGAGTTCCACCTCCCCTCCACCACACCACTCCAGGATCTATCCTATATTTTGTGCTACTTGAAGTTTCTAGACTGTCTTAAAGTGTTATTCTCAATATTTCTTATTGACTCAATCAATTCATTCAGCAGCACGAATCAAAGACCTAATTTTCTCTGGTTTTACCTTATGTTTTTCTAACTGAAAATAACTTTCACTTAACAAAGAATTTGATTAACCATCTTTCATTTCATACTGTTTGCCACACCAGATTTCAAACATAGGATATAGCTACTTTTGAGAAATTTCTACTCATGCAAAAGGTGTTTTTTTTGGGGGGGGGGGCGATGGGGGAATACCAGGTGCTTTCATAGCAACTGAATACCTTTGATTTTCAAGGCGGAGATTTCCAGTGAAATCATAGAGGTGCCGATTGGGTCCTTCACACTCTATCTTCCCAGACATTTTCATCAAGTCTTCTTTTGATTGGAGGTTAGCAGTCTGAATCAATCCCTGTATAGAACCAAGCCATAGATATAGTTGACAAAATATGCATCCTCTTTTACAAAATTAGGAACATATCTTCCTAGCGCAGAGGTGCCAAATTCAAGGCCCGTGGGCCAGATCTGAGCCACAGGGTGCTTAGATGCGGCCCATGGGGCCACCATGGAAACAGCAACGGATTGGCCCACTGTGCCTCCGCCAGCAAAAGTAAAGCTCGGAGGGCCACATGACAGCCTCCCTGCAATCGTCTACCAGCAAAAATGGAGCTCAGGAGGGCCGCTCTGTTTTCACTTGCAGAGCACTTGGGCTGCCACAGGCACCGCCAACATGAGTGACATTGAGCTGGCCACGCCCATCCTGGCCACCCCCACCCATCCCCTGAGGTCAGACACACCCTGGTGTGTCCCTCAATGAAATCAAGTTTGACTACCTTGTCCTAGTGGACCCTCAAGCCTACAACTTCCAGCTTCTCTCAGCATGGGCCACCTAGGATGATAAGAGGAAGCTTTCCAATTCCCACAGAACTTCAGAATCCTCACCAGTACAAAGACCTCACACTCTGGCTTCTGTGAAGTCATTACATCCTGATTTTATTCTGGCTATAATGAAATGATACTTTTGCCCATGTTAGACCTCCCTATCGTTTACTTTCGAAAGAAACAGATGAAAGTTCCTACCGTAAAGTATAAGAATGTTTTTGCTTTTCAGTGAGAACTAGCAGATAATTTCTCTGAAAGATCCTAAAAATGCCTCTACATACACTGCCCCAAGCCACAAACAAAAATAGGGAGAATAAGTAGACTAATTCTGATTTCCTTCAATGCCAAATTGTCAGTCTAAACTGTCTGTCTGTCTGTCTGTCTGTCTGTGTCCATGCATGCGTGCGTGTGTGTGTGTTCTAGCATAACTCTGGAATGCCTCGTGCAATTTCAACCAAACTTGGTACACATGGCTTACTCTCTGGAAACAAATACTGTGGTGGTAAGACAACCCTAACACCCCTCAGAGTGTGTGTTCTGTTCAGATACAGTCTGTTGTGCCTTAAAATGGTTTCTACTATACTGTCATAAATGGCTTCTACTATACAGCGCAATGGAGTTGTCATGGTAACAACTCCACAAGGGGGCTCCCACTGTGGTGGCCCAAGTGCTCTGCCAGCAAAAACATTAGAAATTGGTCCGGAAATTTTCCCCCTATAAATAAATACCCGGGTAACGGTGGGTTATCAGCTAGTAGTTTAATAAAAGCCATTGCTTAATGAACAAGATTTTAATACAAGAAAATCCAGAGATCCCAGGGGAGATACATGATTCTGAATAATGTGGACCTAGAACAAAAACAGCTTTGTAATTACAAACCTGGCAACGATCTTCAAGAATGATTTCCCAATATGTCTCATGCTGTATTGTCTTAAAACCCAACAAATACCTCTAGATCAGCATTTCTCAATCTTGGCAACCTGAAGACATGTGGACTGCAACTCCCAGAATTCCTCTTGCTTGTCTATGTGACTTCAAGTTGCCAAGAGTAAGAAACACTGGTCTAGATTCCCCTTTAAGAGAGAAAAAACAACAATGTTCAGATCTCCATCTACAATCACATCACGCAACTAATATTGCAAGAGAACCCAAGCTATTTTCCAAGTTATGAATGAATGAATGAATGTTTATTTCATTTGTATGCTGCCCTTTTCCCCCGAAGGGGGACTCAGGGCGGCTCACAACTCAAACCAGGGAAGGGGGATACAGACAAATTAACAACAACACAAAACAATACATAATTTAAAAACACGCAACAATCATACCATTTGAGATGGGGGCAACGGCTCTTTAGCCCCAGGCCTGTTGGAACAGCCAGGTTTTAAGGGCTTTGTGGAAGGCCTGGAGGGTGGTGAGGGTGCGAATCTCCACGGGGAGTTCGTTCCAGAGGGTCGGAGCAGCCACAGAGAAGGCTCTCCTCCGGGTAGTCGCCAGTCGACACTGGCCGGCGGATGGAATTCGGAGGAGGCCTAGTCTGTGGGATCTAATCGGTCTGGTGGAGGTAATTGGCAGCAGGCGGTCTCTCAAGTACCCAGGTCCAATAAGTGATGAAGTTATCACTTCATCACTTTCAAACACTAAAACAAAATTTAATTTTACCTGTCGTATTTTAAGGTTCGTCTCTCCATCAAGATTAGCTGTTTCAATATAACACATTGCCTGAGGTTCACTGTAAAAAAAAAAAAGTAACAAAACAATCATCTTTAAAGAAAACCTTGAAAAAAAAGTGACTGGCTTTCCAGAATCCTTTATTTTATTCAACCACTGATTTTTCCCCAAATTTTTATTATTATTGCCAAACGGATTTAAATAATCGTATGCTTTCTTATTTTAGTAGTAGGCACATACTAAAAAAATTATGTAGTATATCAGAAAAATCACTACCTCAACTGCATGCAAACTCTGGTGAACTGAGGAACTTTATACAGAAAAACAGTAAGTAAAATATACCTGACCCTTTTAACACGAGGCTGTATGGAGAGGACTAGAGGAGGGGTCTACCCTAGCCGTTTATTTTAAAAAACACTTGTTTCAAATTTAACAGATTATTTTTAATCAGGATGATGATGCTTAGTTGAAATTCTACTCAGATTTTGCCTTTTTTTAAAAAAAAATCTTGCACAGCAAATCTTTTGGTTGTATAGTCATTCCAGCAACTCAGCCCTAACTAGCTTTCATAAAGCTCCAGTAAAATTGCAGAATAATTGCATTATCTTAAAATAAGGGGACACTTGGTTATAGGCTCATGATGCAAAAATGTGGGTTTCAAGTTTTAATTTATTTGGTAGATCAATACGAACATTTTGCCTCTTTCAAACTTCTACAGCTCACATCCAGCACTGATTATGACCAGAAGTTTGTGGTATAAATATTACTTTTCTGGGGAAATTTTCACAACTTCCTCATATTGTTTCACTGTCAGAAAATACACTTGACAAGTAAGAAAGGGTGTAGCTTGTCAACCACTTTTTCTGTGCAAAGAAAGGTCAAGTTTTTTCTAGGGACTATAACGAATCCTATATTCCTGAATAAATAATAGATGGTGAGAATTGTTGGAGACCCAGTTAAGGCACCAGGAGACTCTGGGCTCTACTTTGGCATTAGATACAAAGTCAGCTAGGTGACTTTGAGTCAATCACTCTCTCTCAACCTTAGGAAGGAGGCAATACTACCTCATACTTTTTTAAAACCTTATTTATGCATATCCCATTAATTTAATTATTGCTATTTATTTGTCATCATGAAATGTTTAAATAAATGTATATTGGAAGTCAACACTTTTTAGCCTTGATATTAAGTGCACAGGTATTTTATATGTGTTTCAGGGGTGAAATTCAGCAGGTTCTGGAGAACCGGTATCGGAAACTTTGAGCAGTTCAAAGAACCAGCAAATACTAGCTATGGCTGGCCTCAGAGTGGGGTGGGAATGGAGATTTTGCAATATCCTTCCCCCAGGAGTGGGAAGGGAATGGAGATATTGCAGTAACCTTTCCCCTGCAGTGGGGAGGGAATGGGGATTTTGCAGTAGCCTTTCCCTGCCACACCCACCAAGCCATGCCCACAGAACTGGTAATAAAAAAAAAATGAATTTCACCACTGCTGTATTTGTATATGTGTGCCTAGTTCAGAAACTTTTGAATCTTAAAAACAGCAAATTTAAAGTAGAATAGTTTATTCCCAAGAAGAAAACTGTGGGTACAATCCCTTGTATACCTCACAGTTGGATTATCGTGAGGAGGCAAACAGCTATATTTTCTGATTAATGAAAGACCTAAAAAGGACATGGAACATGCTCCAGTAAAAGGCACTCACCAAGAGAAAGGAAATTCAGAGAAAATGGTCGAGAAGCAAACTTTTTCCTCAGAGAAAAAAAAAAGTTTTAAAATGACCATAAAGCAAACAGGAAGACTGTTTTAAAGGAAGCTAGTTATTTTTTTAATCAGGGACAGTTTTCAATTTTGATACTATTCAAAAGTATGGCATTAGCTAGTTAGGTCAGGAATTATTTGTTTTCTTTGCATGCTGCCCATTTCTGAAAGAACCTATCCATTTGGGCAAAAAATAATGTAGAAATTATCTTTTGTTGGAAACTTTGTAAACATTCATATGTACTGTATCTCATTTAACAGATGATAATGTAGAAAATTCGCAAATCTATGATTTCACTATTGTAATATATGTTGGAATATATCAGTGTTTTAAATTGCTACTATTAATTTTGATGTACGTTTATATATTCAATAAGCTGGTTAGCAAGGGGCTAGAATCAAGTTATTAAACATTATTATTATTACTGAATAGTACAGGGTAAGAGAGCATAGCATTAGGTTTTGTCAATGGGAAATTATTCAGAAAACTGCAGTATTTCACCCTAAAAATGGGGGAAAACCCCATGCTAATCTTCCTCATTTGGGTAATACTTATTAAGATTAGTGTAGTGTGCACTAGCCTTATGGACCCTGTTTGGCCTGCCAGCAGCAGCAGAGCTGGCAACAGATTCGAATAGTGAACATGGGCAGGTCCTGGAGTCTGATGAGGGCTCTGTGTCAGAGGCAGAGAGGGGGCCAGAGCCGTATGCCAGTTATCAGCTGTTGTCAGAATCAATCAACAATGAGGCAAGCAGCTAGAGCCTGTTCCCAGTGTGGGCATGAGCAGAGTTTCCAGATGAAGGGAACAACTAAAGAGGAGGGGTCAACTTGGAAGTAAGGCCAGATGATGAATGTCCCCTCCCAGAGGAAATAAAAGAGGAGCGAAAGGGGAGTGGAGTTTGCAGGAGACAATTAGTTCACTTAATTGGCTCATGACTCTCCGAGACTCCTTGCCAAGTTCTGCAGATATCGGCCTGTCAGCTCTCCAAGCCAGATAAGGCCTATGACTGTAAATCCTCCTTTGAAAGACTTTGCCGGCTATGAGTGAGCAGAATTCAATGTAAATTAATAAAAGGATTTTTGCTGGGACAAGGAGTCTGTTTCATGCTCTTGGGAAGCCTCGGTCAGAACAACCCCGTGTTGTAAACAATATAAAATGAAGGGAGGGAGATTCAGGCTTGCTTATTTTTAAAATTGCAAACAATGTGCCTTAAAATCTCAGTTCAACAGAAGCCCAGGTTCACATACATTCAGGGATAGCTGACCTGGTAGATAAAATGATCATGTCTGCAGGGAGATGCTGCCCGTTGGTGACCTTCGCAAAGTCCCCCACTGCCACCTGGTGACCAGCGGCAAGAGTGCAGCAGAAATAGGAAAAAGAGAAAGACAGAGAAAGCCCATCCTACGATTAGTTAGCGAATTACCAACGAAGGAAGAAAAGAACAGGTTGCTTACCTGAAAACTGAGGTTCTCTGAGTAGAATTCAATGTGTGTATTCAACCTGATGAAGGTTTGAGCCTGCGCAGAACTTGTGCGTGAAAAATCCTATTGGTTTTTTTTTTCATATTTTTCACAATACTACCCTTAATGCATCTGTGAATTGGCACACACACACACACACACCCATTGAGACACAAGTCACTTCTGCACCGAAAACTTCCCCATGTTATTCATCTGATAAAATGGCACAACTGCATTATAGAGTTTTAATTTGGAGGTTGCGCTGGTGAAATTTCAGCCTGTAGCTTGGGCTGTGTCACTTGAACAAAAATGATGCAGACCCAGTGCATCATTGCTAACTTAGATACCAAAGACTCAGTTGCTCATCTAGGAGTCTGCCCTAAAATACACCCACAGATAAAGAGGACTAAACAGCAGAGAGGTACATGATTCCTTGAACTGCGAGACAAATTCAGGAACACCCAGGGGTGTTATTCACTTACCTTCCCTACCAGTTCGCAAATGTGAGCGTGTGTGTACCTCCGCGCATGCACTCAGCCTTCCGTGCATGTGCTTTTGGCTAAAAAGGGGCCTAAATGGGATGCCATAGAACTGGGGTGGGTGGGCGGGGCCACCTGCAATTTCTACTACCACTTCGGGCAAACCGGTCCGAACTGGCAGAATACCATCTCTGGGAACACCCCTATTTTTTTTAACCTCCATTTCTCACTACACACTCCTCATTTCCCTGTTTCTTGCCTATTAGGATAGAATGAGGGTTTTGTTCAGGTCAGTTAGCCATTGCAGAAAAAAATAAGCTGGGAAAATAGTGTGAGGGTTAACAACTCTGCCTTGATGGGGTTACATGTAAGTTGAAGTAGAGAAGAGCTTTCATAGGTTTTTAAGAATGATATCAGCCCTTCAAGATAGATAAGGTCAAGAAACGAGAACTGGCACTATTTTTAGAATGTACTTTTATGCAGTTAAAGTATTATTGTTACAGAATCTTGAAAGCACATCAAAACCTTTGAAGAGAGCTGTTATTATAAGCCACAGGCAAGAACACAATCTTTTGTTGAATACAGACTTCTATCTAATTTATGTTTCTCGGTTTAAGTGTTATCTTGTACTCTGCTTCTATAATGGAGTGATTTATGACAACCATTAAAGCTTAGAAACTTGCTAATATCCTTTATCTGTATGTTTGCAGCCTAAGGAACAGGGTAAACTGGCAAAAACCAATGCCTTGCTCAGTCACGTTTGTTTGGAAAACAGTTTGGCCAGCAGGTAATTTTCTCACTTGCTGACTACACTTTGCTTGACTAAGTAGACAAGTCAGTTTTCCAAATACTACAAAACTGAGTGCTCAATAAAAGCAAGGGGGGAGCTTGCATAACAAGACCCAAACACAATGTCCTTCAAGCTACCACCTTTATCACAACTGCTAACCAAGTTTAAAAACACAAGGGCTTACTCACGCAAATAATATATAGCTAGAGTTTTCAAGTTTTCCAATACACTCATAGCTACAGTTTTAGTTTCATAGGTTCTGAAATGGAATTTCTCATTAAAATCGTTCCTATTTGTAAAGACCACATCCTTCTATAGTTACTATTGTGTTTTCAGGATGTTTGTGAGATTTTATTAAAGGTGTGTGTGTTTTGTGCTTTGGATACAAAGATTCAAGACTTTTTCCCCCGTTTTTTTCCCCCTCTGGCTGAATGGAAAAATCCAGGGGTGAAATGTGCTTAAGTCTGCTACCGGTTTGCTTCGCACATGCATGTGCACTGCAGGCGCTACCATGTAGCTCAGTCGATCAGCTGAGCTACATGTATTAATTGCGCGGCACAGCTGATTGTTGCACAGCTGATCGTTGGAACATTAAAAAATGCTATTGGTTCAGGTGAACCGGTAGCTCCGGTGATCAGCACAATTTGGCACAGCTGATTGTTGCACAGCTGATAATCGGAGCTACTGAACCGGTCTGAACAGGTAGCATTTCACCCCTGGAAAAATCCTTACTGGAAAGTCCAAGAACAGATTATGCCATATTAGAAGATTAGCTTGATTAATTACAGCAAACTGTAATTATCTTTTACTGAACAGAATTTCAAAGATGTCCATTAGAGAGATTTAAATTATATCCTTTCCCAGTGTTTAATACTCGATCAGAAACTTCTAGAGATGAACATTATATGGAAACCCCATGGTCAAACCATGTCCTAGCAGGGTTTCTGGCGGCTGCTCCTATTTCTGAAGACCAACCCAATAATAGAGTCACATGAGACTTTTTGAAAAACCTCTGGTACCTGTAAGTAATCAAATTCATCTTTGTTATGATTTCTGGGATTAACACTGATGGGAGAATTAGAATATATACTGTATTTTTCGGAGTATAAGACACACCTTTTTCCCTCAAAAAAGAGGCTGAAAATCTGGATCTGTGAATACACTGAATACAGCATTTTTGCCTCCTGAAACCCCACCCCTTTCACCAAAATGGCCTTGCATAACTTTTTGGAGGCTTTCAGAGAGCTCCTGGGGGCTGGGAAGGGCTCAATTTTGTCCCCCAGGCCTCAGGAGCACTCTATAAGCCTCCTAAAGGCTATCCATGCCCCTTTTTTTGACAAAAACTGGGCCCATTTTCACACTAAAAAAATTGTAATTCATTACAAAGCATAAAAATAAACAAAGCACATAGATTGCTAAACCTTAGAGGGGAATTAAAGATGCAGTTTCCCATGGTATTACATAAAAGCTCAAGTTTCCAGTGACTGAAGAGGTCTACTCATTAACATAGACAAAACAAAAGAAAAACTCCAGGCAGAGACTGGTATCATTTTCAGGGTATGCAAGTTATGCATGCCTTTGAGAAAACATTTAATCTTCATATGCGGAGAGAAAGAGAGAAAAAACCTGGATAAGATCTTGAGACATGGAGATAACTGACAAATCCATAACAAGTCCACAGGAGTGCAATACAAACAGATTTTAACTCAGTTTAAAAAAAGATGACACATCAGTAAGAGAAGATCAAATTTCCAATGTTCAGCAAACTTTAAAATGTTTACATTTCGCTGCATAGTATTCGATATAGAATACTTTTGGGATGTATCTAAAATGGCTTTTATGTCTTCTGGTGTTTGGAAGTCATACATTCAAAGTGTCAGAAGGAGAAGGTTAAGTTGCAACCCTGGATAAACTTTCCTTGTTAGATAGAAAAGAGGGATATGGAATAGTGAGGATGTGAAGTGAATTTAATGCCAAGCAGAGTGGGAATAAATTAAGCGATAACCCCTTCCATGATAACTGAAAGATACCTTGAAAAGATTCATGGCTAAAATCAGTTCCAATGAAAAACAGTGTACATTCAACATTGGGCAGGAAAATCAACTGATAGATCAGAACCTTTTCCTGCTCTTGGAACAGACAGAATCTGTCCGCAAAACTCTGCCTTATGAAAAAGAAGAGGTGTGACTCTGATCTTCCCTTCTGCTGATATGCCATAGCTAGTAATATACACTGAAGGCTTAAGGAAAGTCTTGAACACTTGGAGTACTTTTAGAAATATGAGAAGTTCTAGATGTCAAACTCACAGCCTGTAGGCCAGGTGCGTCATGTGCTGGCCCCACCCCCAACCAGTTTAGCGAAGGGGGGAATTCTTGTACATCGTGTGATGCCGCTGTGATGATGAGAGTTTGACACCCCTGTTCTAGAACATTTATCTGTGGATTTTCTGCAGGCAAAATTCCCAATGACAGGCCTACTGGAAATAATACCTTTTAAAGAAATAGCTGTGTAACCTAAGAACTCAGTTCCAGCATAGCAAAAGGCACACCCACAAAAAATATTTATCATCCTTGGAGAATAATAAAGCATTTTGGAAAGGACTACAAAAAATATACCCTTGTTAGTGAATGTAACGAAGATATCACAAGTGAAGGCAACACATGCCCAATATGAGTATAAGAATCATTGTGTTAATTGCTGAAATGGACAATCTGAAGATGGATGTGATGTGATGCTTGTCACATTGACAATCAATAGTTAATGTGTCCCAGTTCAAACGAGGAAGTCTACGCTTTTGTCAGAATCTACTTGAATAAATTGAACCACTAGTCTTTTGACTGGGTTGCAATCTTATGTCAGAAAGCAAAAAGAAATAACCAAGTGAATTCAGAATTCAAGGTGCAACAAGGTACAATGTTTGAATAAAGGAACATAACGAACCCTTAAAGATACAACTGCATGACCGCTGTAGCTGTATAGTCTGCCAAAGTCATGGAGTAATATAACTTATATTCCGTAAGAAAGAAAGGGTAATATTCAAAAGTGATCCTTTGGCTATGAATAAAGGCTGCAGCTCTTCGAGGATGTAAAATATTCTGAGAAGAAACCATCTGTGCCTTCACCACACCGAACTGGTCTTTTTCTTCATAAAATAATGTCAATGAATAGGCATAATAGCCTTATTTTTCCAAAACAACTGAAGAAGTTTGATTTGAGATCCTAAGTACTGCAGTGTATACACTGTGATGTATTCAATTCAACATGGAGAGATGTATTGCAAACTGTTGGCGCTCTATCAATCTGTAAACCGAAAGATTGTCCTCTTTAAATAACAAATGTTCAGTCCTACCTCTAAATTCTGAGAAAAAGCCCCTGGGAACTTAATCATATATAATATGCAAAGCAGAGGCAGCCAACACTTTAGATTATAAGCCATCAATATGTGCTGATATATTTCATCTACTAAGCCAAGTTCTGCTTTAATATACTTTAATTTGGAAGTATTTAAAAAGAAAGCAGACTTACTCTTGAGCCAGATAAAAGTTATCTATATGTTTAGATGTATGTGGTGTAAAAGCTTATGTCATAAATCCTCATAGGCCATTAGTAAGGCCAGCAAACTGCACTTCCACAGAAAGTAGGAAAGAATGAAAGTAGTGAGGCAGGAAACAGTACTGTTCAGTCACACAGAACTAATGTATAAAAATAGAGCAGGTGCATATCAATCTCAAGCCTGGAAAAAAACAATAGCCAGGAGTCCATTGACCAGAAAGAGCAAGAGAAAAGATTCAAATACTGGGGTTAATAGATAGAGGTGTATTTATGCAATCTACATCAAGCAGATCTTCTGTGCATTTATACCTTATGTTTTGTCTGCAATAAGCCATCGTATTTTTCAGACTATAAGACGCATCGGTGTATATGACACATCAGGATTTAAAAAAGGTAAGTAAGAAAAAATGTTTTTGTCCTCCCTGGCCCCCAGGAGCACTCTGCAGGCTTCAGCAGGGCTGCGAGAAAGCAAAAACGCCCTCTTGTTGTGAAAAACAGGTGGAAAACGGGCCGTTTTTCACAAAAGCTGAGGCGTTTTTTCCTTCCCCCAACCTTGCTGAAGTCTGCAGAGTGCTGTTGGGAGCTGGGGGGAAGCAAAAACACCTCAATTTTTGAAGAAAATAGCCCAATTTTTGCTCACTTTTGCAAAAATGGGATGCTGGGGCGCGGCTTCGGGAGGCCAAAAATGGCTGGTTTTGGTGTATAAGATGCACCAACGGGGTGGAGGGGGAATACGGTAGGAACTTATCTTTGAGGATCAGCAAGTCTGTTAAGCATCAAACATTACTCAGTTCTTGAATGGAACTAGGGTCCACATGGAAGTCCTTGTAAATCGCCAGGAAGCTTCAATTAGTTCAGAGTACAGCACGTCCGTTATTGGCTGCATGGGCAATCCTAAAAATACTATACAAACGCCTGTCCATACTTTTGTGTGTAAGGACCTTGTCATTATCTATAAAGCCTTAAATGACTTGGTGCCAAAATATCACCAAAATGTTCTTCAGCCAAAATCAATCTGTCTGGTTTATTTCTCCTGGAAGAAAACATAGACAGTTCCCCATTTCCCTTAAGTACATTCCTTAGAGGGTTTTGCTTTTTAATGATATTTAACACTGCCATTAATATGTAATTAGGCAGTAGAGTTCCTACACTTTTGAACAGCTTCCTGCTTAAAGTGAGGTCTCTATCCTCGGTATGGTCTTCTGTGCAAACTATTACAACGGGAGTTGATCTGGAGATCTTAGAGTGGTGTATGTCACCCAAGGGGATTGTAATTATGGATTTATGATTTAATAAGTTTTCATTTTCACCATGGACATTTTATTTCTAGGTCTTCATTACTGCAAACTGCCAAGTGTTTCAAGACTAGAGCAGGTAAGAAATCCAATAAATATTAAATAAGTATTCAAGGAAACTACTGTGAGGAACTGCCAGGAAAGATACAGGCAATGGCTCCTGCCAAAAGTTTAGCTCAAGAATGATCCAACAGAAATATAGTATGCAAGTGCAAACTCTCATTAATGTGAATCAGGCCAAAGACCACTATCAGTCTGAGGATTAGAGGTTGGGGACCCCTGGTTTATATGGTGCATTGTTCCCCTCACCTTATTAGAAGATATATGAAGAAGCACTTTTTATTGTTCTTGGCATCTTTTGCTAAATATTTTGAGCTTTAGTGGCAACATCTGGCAGCATCTCCTGAATTCTGGGTTACCTCTATCTACCCTTTCTTGATTATCTGACTCTCTGCACCTCCATGGTTGCATGTTCAGAAGAGAATAACTGCATTCCACACTTCCCAATTACAATAAACCTCAGCCCATCAAGCTGCAATCCTGAATAGGTTTTAATTAACATAAACCCAGCATAAACCCAGTATAATTCAGATTATACTCATTTGAATAGCATAGCCCTATACGGATTTCACTTGGAAACAATAATCTCATTGCATTTATATATGCTGTATATTTGTTATAAAACTATAGAAGATAATTTTACACCTTCAAAATTCAATTTTCTCTGAGGTGCTGGTATTTTTTCCTTAGTTATCTAAGGTGCATCAAGTATTGCTTCTTGTTGAATTTTATTTATAGTGGTCTTTACAAATCCCTTTCTACATCAGCAGTCATAACAGTATAATTTTTTCCAACTGAAAAAAAAATTGCCTTTTCTAAGCGGCCAGTTTTAAATTCCCTTCCTTTCCGGATTAAAAAATTGGAATGGTCCAAGAACTGAAAGGAAAGATTGTCTCATATCACCCTTCCCTCCTTTCAGGAGACATACTTCCTTGGTGTTACCTTATACAGTTAATTTCACGAATTGGTTTACTGGCTCTCTTCCTCAAAAGATTTAAGACATGCATTATTAATTGCTTACCAGAATGGAGATTTAAAGCCTATAAATCTGATCTGCATCAAAATGTACTTTGATGCAGTCCTATGCACAGTTATAGCCAGACAATCATGGCCTGTTCCAGCATCTGTAATTCCAGTCCTCATCTTGTTTTTTTCCTCCCTATGCCAACATTTTAAGTCCACTTCATCCAGATTGGGTGAACCAGTAATGGCGGTGGCGGGAGGCTCTGCCCACCCGCCCAGACGCCTCTGCACATGCCCAGGAGCAGCGCATGCACACAGGCGTGAACTAGTAGTAAAATAGATTGAAACCCACCACTGAACCCAGCCCTATGTGACCTGTTTTAGAGTCCTTCCCTTCCCTTCCCTTTCCTCCCAGTTCTATTAATTTAATTCCAGCTAAGTGAATACAGATTTTGGGCAAGGGGACACAATGTGGTTCTAAAATTGTATGAGTTTCCAAAATCTCCTTTTGTTTATGGATAGTATTATCTTCCTTACTCAGAGAATAAAATCACTAATTGTACATGAGATTCTGGGATAGTCAGAAAGAAATAATAGATGCCATTTAGAAGTTTGATGTCATCTTCTCCAGACTGCCACAGACAAGGAGCTATGTATTGTACATCTACATTATTCAAAGGGATATACATTTATACAGATAAGCTTTTCTCGAGATTGACAATGGTAATGAATACACAATGGGAAAAATATTCAAATAAGATTCACAGTGCCCAGCTGTAAATAACAAAGAAAATCAACATCATTTATCATCCCATCAAAGAGTTGCAAATTCCCAGAACATCTTAAAAATAGTTCTTACCTTCTTCCACATGATATCCTCCCACGTTCCATTTCTTAAAACTGGAAGGGAAAGAAAAATGTAATTTTTTCTCTTTAAAATCAAAAGTTAACATATGACAAGGACTCAGAAGGACCAGGGTTGGAGGAAAAAAGTTAATTGATTCTCTTCAAAATGCTCGATGGTGGCAGTGCGATTCACTTACCTTCCCTACCGGTTCGCAAATGGAAGCACACGCAGAAGGTTGCGCATTATGTCGGGGGGGGTGGATCCTCCCACAGCCACCGCCATTGGTTCACCTGAACCGGAGAGAACCGGCTGAATGCCACCTCTGCTCAATGGACCTGAAATCTATCTTTGTCTATCTATCTTAGTATTTTCTACTTCATGGGCAATTCAGTGATGCCTTCCTGATGTTTGAGATAGTTTAGATAAGTTTATGTGAAGTTAAGCTGGCACAGTGGTTAGAGTGCAGTACCGCAGGCTACTTCAGCTGATCACTGACTGCCAGCAGTTTGGCAGATTGAAGCTCGCCAGGCTCAAGGTTGACTCAGCCTTCCATCCTTCCGTGGTCAGTAAAATGAGGACCCCAACTGTTGGGAGCAAGAGGCTGACTCTGTAAACTGCTTAGAGAGGGCTGTAAAGCATTATGAAGCGGTATATAAGTGTAAGTGTTATTGCTATTGCATATATTGCTATTCCATAACTCCATCTTACCCAATGTGAACTCAGGGATTTTGCCATATGCTACCAACAGACCCTTTACCATGACTGTCTTTTCTTCATTGAGCTGGCAGTGAAGGACAAGGCAGCATTCTTAAGAGTACTTCTGGATAAATCTTTCATTGGTAATCAAAGCTCCTTCACAAAATTTTCCTCTTGTGTTTTGCCATTACTGTTTTCCTTTTATTTTCTTTCTTTCCACAAAACATGCATTAAGGCAAGAAAGTGGCATTGCTGCGTATTGATTTCTGATTGGCAGAATCAAGAGCCGCCTATGAGTCAGAAAGCAGTCTTTGTTACTCCATTATTGGTGTAGTAGCTAATGTATTGTGCCCTTTTCTGAGGTTAATTTGAACTTTTAAAAAAATGCTACTCAGTTTCTCCCTGCAAGTTGAGACTGTAGTTCATGAGTGGACCAATTTTTGTATTTTCAAACCTTCATTGTTAACGTTGTGCATTTTAATTAAAAAATTGCAGCCTGCAACAATATTGTAATTATTACTGCTCTCTTAGGCATGGATTGCCATGTTAAAAACCACTTAAGAGAATTGATCTGAATATACGGAAATTACTTAGAAAGTGGCATTCTATGTCATTAAATTCAATACGCCGATTCCCACAAATGAAGAGTCGATAGTGAAATTAATGGAATAGCACTAATAGCAAAATTGTCTACTTTGATAAAAGATAAAAGTTTACCTAGCTTTCTTACTATATGGGTACCACTTTTGGATTTCTTGCTTAGAAAGATATAAATGAAGTTTTGGATTTGGGATTTGATCATTAGATTTGTTATGATTGTAGAAATATTGTGTACTGGTCAGTTGGATACCCATGCTTCGCTACAGAACTATGTGATCGGGTTTGATAAATTGACAGTTAAAGCTTGAACATTAATGAGTAGTTACGATCAACCTCTCTCCCCTCCTCTCTCTCAGGCTTGCCCCACAGAAGCCTCTCCTATCCTATCCTCCTTCTCTCCCTCAGGCTGGCCCCATTGATCCTCTCCTATCCCCTTCTCTTCTTCAGCCTTGCTCCACAGAGGCCTCTCCTATCTTATCCCCTCCTCTCTCTCAGGCTTGCCCCATTGATCCTCTCCTATCCCCTTCTTTCTCTCAGGCTTGCCTCATAGAAGCCTCTCCTATGTTATCCCCTTCTCTCCCTTTCAGGTGGGGAGGGGGAGTAGAATGTCTAACTCCTTAGCATCAGAGTATTTTTCAGGTGGGGAGGGCGAGTAGAATGTTTAAATTCCCTGCCTGCAAGCCAGATGAGTAATGCGCTGGCCTCACCTATGCCCAAGTGGCAGTTGGAACAGAGCTCTTTTCAGGTGAGGAACGTCTAACTTCTTAGCATCAGAGCGTGTTAATAATAATATAAGAACTACTAATGATCTGATGGTCATTTCGAAAAATCCTTTCTTAGTGAGCACCTAGAAGCCAAGAGGAACATACATGCCAAATTCCAAGTTTGTAGGCTTTACGGTTCTGGAGATTTCATGAATATGCATGAGTGGTATTTCACTTTTATATACATAGAATACAAGACACATATATTGTACATTGTTAAGGATTATGCTTAATCTTAGGATAGGCTATTGCTATATAGTTTATTAAATTTGTATATTGTTTATACGTTTTGTTTTAATTTAAAGTAAGATTATTTGTATGTGTACTGAAGAAAGTCAGAAGTCAATTTTTCTTTGTATTCCCTCTTTTATTTTTGTTACTTTTTAACTTCTTCATCCTTTGATCTCCCCCCCTCCTTTTTTAATCTTTTGTTTTCATTACTTTGTATTTTATCTTTCTTTGAAACTTAATAAAGCCAGTCTATGTCATTAAATCAAGCGATAATTTTCAGATAAGCACAGTGCCCTGTTGTAATGCTTTAATCCAATTGATGTTATTTCTGCCCACATAAATTAGACAGAAGAGTACAATATTAAATTATGAAACTGGTGATGTTAATCACTGACTAGCGATAAATTGTTTCTCACATTCATTCATTTAGAACTGAATTACTGTAGCTATTATCCCAAAAGGTATACAGCAAACAATTCAGAAGAACATAGCTACAGGGCAGAGGCAAAACATTATTAAAACAAATCAAATCAAATCATGATATGACAAATACTTACATAATTTATAATAAAAGTCACTTAATGAAAATGAGTAGCCCTTAATGTTCATAGTAAGAAAGCAAGAGATACAACTCTCAATTCCCATTGATATTCCCATTTATAGAATTGGGAGTTTTCTCCCGATTCTTAAACTTGGCATTACATTATTTGCAGTTAGTTGTAAACAAAACATTAATAAATCCAAATATAATTGTAAAGCATTACTGGCCTTCTCTCGAGTTGCCATAAGCAGGAGTGGGAGAACTGATGGATCACCATGACCAGAAGCACATTCTATGCATACCTTTCTCAAGGCTGATTCTCAGGTTACCAGAACCAGCCAGAGAGGCGTATTTTCCACAGCCTGCGAAAGTGCTCCATTGGAGAATGTGATTTATGACACACCATGAGAGGAGTGGGGAAACAGGTTCATAGTTGGGTAGTAAACTACGTGGAGCAGAGCTGACTTCACTCGGGTACATGCTCAGATGTTGCTCCTAATAAATAACTGGATTTCTTTTGAAACTTGGCTTGAGGCTCATGAGTTCATTAGGGCAGTGTTTCTCAACCTTGGCAACTTGAAGCTGTCTGGACTTCAACTCCCAGAATTCCCCAGCCAGCGAATGCTGGCTGGGGAATTCTGGGAGTTGAAGTCCAGACATCTTCAAGTAGCCAAGGTTGAGAAACACTGCATTAGGGCATCTGTCGGAACCCTGACAATATAATTATTCCTCTAAGAAGGCTATAACTCTTCCTACCATATAATTTGTATGAGACAAACTTAAAAGGCCTTACCTATTGCTTTCTTTTTGTTCACCGTACTGTCAGCTTTATGTCTTTTCTGTTGAGAAATAAAAAAATCAAACATACATTTAGGTATATTCAAGGGTAAACTGAATGAAAGGCAGAAAGATTAAGACAAAACATAAAAGCTTTATTAGTGTTTCCAGTATGTGTTAATAGCATAGGGAAGCCAGTTTGGTTAGTACTTAAGACTAAAAGCCAGGAGACTCCCATCTTAGATATGAAAGCCAGTTACAGTCAGTCAATCTCATTCAGCCCAAACACCTCACAGGGTTGTTGTTGTTATTGTTGTTGGGAATATAAGAGGAAGGAGTATTGTATGTGTTAGCCAATTTAGGTTATTTATAAAAATAATAAAGGCAGATATAAACAAATAAATAAGCTTTTCTCTTCTATGCATTAGTATGAATCCTTCTACAGGTAATCCTCGATTTACAACAGTTCATTTAGTGGCCATTCAAAGTTACATCAGCATTAGAAAAGTCATTTATGACCATTTTTCACACTTATAACCGTTGCAGCATCCCCATGGTCACATGATCTATACTCAGGAGCTTGGCAACTGACTCATATTTATGATGGTTGAACTGTCCTGAGATCACGTGACCACCTTTTGTGACCTTCGGACAAGCAAAATCAATGGGGAAACCAGATTTACTTAACAATTGTGTTATTAATTTAACAACTGCGGTGATTCACTTAACAACTGTGCCAAGAAAGATCATAAAGTAGGACAAAACTCACTTAACAGCTATATCACTTAGCAACAGAAACATTGCTAACTATTCCACTTAGCAACAGAAACGCTGGGCTCAATTGTGCTCATAATTCGAGGATTACTTATAGTTCAAGATGGAGCACTTTTTAATTCCTGTATGCAATGATTAGCAAACACATATATTCTGGGGAAACAATCTTCAAGGTGAATGAGCCAAGGTGGCGCAGTGGTTAAATGCAGCACTGCAGGCTACTGCTAGATCAGCAGGTCAGCGGTTCAAATCTCACCGGCTCAGGGTTGACTCAGCCTTCCATCCTTCCGAGGTGGGTAAAATGAGGACCCAGATTGTTGGGGGCAATATGCTGACTCTCTGTAAACCGCTTAGAGAGGCCTGAAAGGCCTATGAAGCGGTATATAAATCTACTGCTATTGCTATTGCTATTGCTATTGCTTCAGTATTACCTGAGGAGACTTTTACTTACTTCCCTCTGCTCCCTCTTTCCCTTCCCTTCTCCTACTTCCCTTTACTCTCCATCCTAATTCAATCATATCTATATGATTCCCCAAATTGAGGGAATATATTCAGAGAAGAAACTGCCCAGCTGACATATACCAATTTATCAAGAAATTTCATAGAATGAGTAACACTGGACTTTTCACCAATATCTTTTATGCAGTCATACAGTGATATGTTCAAGGAATACACTTCGTATTAAATGTCTGTTTTCCCCCCATTGCTTAATTCTGATTCTTAGATATTCACTCATTTAGGCAGTTTATAGACTTACAGAGTTCAGCAGCATTAGGTTTTATACTCAGACCGATATTTTTTTTTATTTACTTAGTCCCATACTGTCTGCTCTGAATGGTATTATCTCTGTAGTATCTTTTATAATGAAGTTTTTCATATCAACTACTATTTGTTGTTTTAGCCACCGGATAATGTTGAGGATTGCCCCGAGGACTTTTTCCATGAAAAATGCTTGGATCGCCTTCTCTGTTGAATCATTTTCTGGGCCACACAATAGGGCAGGAAATGGTGATCTATAACCTTCCAGATGGTTTAGATAGAATCCCAATTCCCATCAATCCAAGCCAATATAATCAACCAAGGTTGATGGGAATTTTATTCCAGTAATATTTGATATTCTGATATATTGAATATCTAATATATTGAATATCTTCAGTAATATATTTTTGGCTAACTTAGCATTAAAACAATTTGTACAAGCGATGAAGAACTGTCCTTTCATTGCATTTCTGCATAGCATAGCAGAATTTCATACATAAAATTCTACAAAACTTTTCTTTATAGCATGAAACCTTTCCATATGTTGCAATATTATCTCCATGGAGTTTCGTCATAATTTTGAGCAGCCCCTAAGTGACCAGTCCTAAGTTGAGGACTACCTGTAATTATTTTCTAATCTTCAAGGTAGTACACTCCTAGTTTATCTTGTTGTATTGTTATTTTTTAAAATTAAAAATATTGTTTTACATTTTAATCTTTACTATCGCATTGTCTTAAAGTGAAACTATTAAAATGACTTGAGTAATCATGGAAATTAAGAAGTTTTATACATCTGAATGTTTCTTGCTATATTGCAAAGGGACAGACATTTCTTCCAAAATCTAAATGTATACTCACATAATCTTCTATGATTTCTTTGATGCCGGCAACTGTTAGAATTAATAGAAAGGGAACCAAGGTGGTATATCTTCCAGTTGGAGAGACTTCTGGAATTTGCTGAAAAAGAAATGTATATATTTAGAAAAGTATTGAAAGAAAGAGAATGGCAATGCTGAAGTAAAAATATATATTACAAAATAAAAATAGTGTCATGTCTTAATTTCAGCACTGAGAATAATCCCCCTTCTCTGCTGATTTATCTTGCCAAGGATCCAAAGTTGGAAAAATATGATTTGACAGAATCATTTAGGCAGAAATTTATAAAATATTTAGGATGTAAACATCCTCTATCTGCAGTTGCTCTAAGTGACCCTGTCCATACTAAGAAGTGACATTAGCCTATAATATTGGGGCCTAAGTAAAGTAATTATGTTGGATTATGTGTGATCAAGGCTCAAAGCTCTAGGCCATTTTTTTCTACAGTTAGATTTCCTGATGTTGTTAAACTGTAGCCCACATCATCCCAGCCCAGTTAGCTATCAGAAGTGAGAAGAATTCTACTTAGTAACAACTGAGGCCCCAAAATCAGGAAATACCCACACCAAAAAAGTATTAGAATGTACAGGATTGACCCCATTATTTGTTAATTAATGAGTGATTCATGATTGGCTGGGATTACTATCAAATGACTGCTGCCTCTTTATTTTCTCTAACCCATAGAATTCTAAGCTTCAGCTTTAATTGTTGAACCTATATTGGAAAATCCAAATTCCGAGTCTGCTTTTGGATAAGACTGCTGTTTCCAATATTTCTGGTTTTCGTTAGGACTGGTTTTAATTAAGATTGCTATTTCCTCCTTTGATACTGTTACGTATAAAAGGTTTAAAGGTTTCCCCTGCCCAGTGATAACTGACTGAAGGAGATAGTGCTCTCCTCTGATTCTCAGTTGAGGGATCCTGTATTGTCTGAGAGATGCTTCTGTCATCATGTGGCCTACATGAAAACACAGAATGCAGCAACCTTCCACCAAAGCACTACCTATTTATCTACTCACATTTGCATAGTTTCAAACTGCTAGGTTGGCAGGAGCTGGGGTGAAGAACAGAAGCTCACCCCATCGCAAGGCACTCGGGTCTCAAACCCGGGCTTTCCAGTTGACAAGCCATTGTGCCTTAACCGCTGAGCTATCTACCGCCCCGTTATGTATAATAGGCTAAAAACATTATCATTATACATTCAATTTACCAATACCATTATGATTCAGCATAAAATGGACAAATGATCTACATACATTAGTTGGACTACACTGAGTTCATCATGCATGATTAAAGTATATGCTTATCAGTGGTGGGATTCAAAAAAACTTACTACTGGTTCTGTTGGCGTGGCTTGGTGGGCGTGGCATGGCTTGGTGGGTGTGGCTGGGGAAGGTTACTGCAAAATCCTCATTTCCTCCCAATCAGCTGGGACTCAGGAGGCAGAGAATAGATGGCGGTGGGGCCAGTCAGAGGTGGTATTTACCGGTCCTCCGAGCTATTCAAAATTTCTGCTACTGGTTCTCCAGAACTGGTCAGAACCTGCTGAATACCACTTCTGATGCTTATGCATTGTGCAACATCATCACTGGTACAAGAGTTGGTAGTCACAGACTGCTCACCTGCTCACCTGTATTAAATTAAGCTATGCATACAGTTGTTTTACTTCAACATAGACGTACCTGCAGTAAGGCAATGAAGAGGAAGAAAGCATTTGCAGCTTTTCTAATTTGTTCATACAGGAATCGAGGTAGAAATGTCACCACGCTGTATTTAGCTGTGCTGTTTTGAGAAGCAAAATAAGAAGTTGCTTTAGAAGGTGGGAGGAGGTGAGACCATTGAGCTAAGTGATTTAGCTGTGAATTGAATCATAGCCAGTTAATTAGATGATTGCTTCAAATGAATACAATCACTTTTATTTAATGGTTGCTGTTTCTAGTATCTATATCGCCTGCTTTTACACATTCCCTCCACAGTTTTTCTGTCTTTTCAGGACTTGCCAACTCCAAGATCAGGGATTTACAAAATATCTCACTCTAAACCTACTAAATAAACAAACTAGGCCCAGGAAGAAAACAGAACACATTAGATCTAAATTGAAAATCATCACAGCAAAACCAAAGAAAACAAGTAATTTCTTTACTAGACAACCTCAACAATTCTGTGACATGTAAAGAAGAGGTTTTATTACTATCCCTTTCGAATCCTATAGATATATACTATCAGTGTTCTACTACATTAACAGTGAAATAGGGATTTGCAAATAGGGGTTTATTCCAACAGATTTTCTAATTTAGTTTTTTAAAATCTATTGTCTCAGATTTGGTTTTGTTAGTATTTGTAGTTTAATTAATAATGGATGTTTCAGATAGATAGATAGATAGATAGATAGACAGACAGACAGACAGACAGACAGACAGACAGATAGATGATAGATAGATGATAGATAGATAGATAGATAGATAGATAGATAGATAGATAGATAGATAGATATTTCCCATTCTCAAGGCAAATATATTTGCTTTGCTTCTATTATGGATGGATGATTAGAGCCAGCAGGCTTTTATTTGAAAGCAAACCACAATATTTTTTTAAAAAACCAATTGTAAAAGTAGCAAGCAAACTTCAGCACAGCGGACAGTTCTCTGTGAGATTATAACTTTCTCCTTCACGTTCTGCCTATAAAACAGCAGCTGACATCCAATTATTCTCTTTGCCACTGCCTGTAGGACCCAAACACTATATGACATAAACTGCTACCCACTGAATTTTTTTTGGTCCAAGATTGGTGCTTTTCAAAATAGAAAATCAGCTGTGATTGTTTCTGCATGTTACTAGATGATAGAAAGAACTGGTTGCACGACATCCATTATGTTTGGTTAGTGCTTTGGGAAATCAACTTGAGAAAAAACAATCCCACATTTTCAGCAAGCATTTTTAATAGAAAGCACAACTTTACTGCAATAAATCCCTGGTAACAATAGGCTGGATCCTGGTCCAAGAGCTGGCATGTTTCATCTTCCTCCACTGTAACATTGTCTTAATTATAATTTACGTATATTTTGGCCTTCTTAAAAATCGCCATTCCTAATTCTGTTTTTCATTCTCAGAAGCCTGCCTCAAGGTTGTACTGACTCCAATAACATGCTGAAAACAAGTATAAGAAAAATGAGAGCAAAATCACAAAAGACCAGTATAGATTTTTTTTAAAGAATGTAGAATGAAAAACATAGCACATCAGATATCATTTATACAGTGATGTGCGGTGAGGTTTATGGCTGGTGAGGCAGTCCTTTCCCCTGACATCCCAATGTCTAAAGTGTTTTCTTTCTTTCGCCCGAGGTCAGGCTGGGCTAGTTGCTGCCAGAGTCCCCAATGGATGACTCTGCTTAACTGTTTAAAAAAGCCTCTAAAAAAATGCCCTCTACAGGAGGAGGCAAGAGAACCACATGCCTCATCTACATAAGGAGTTTTTCGGCTTTTAACCCTTGCTTAATTCTGCTCGAGTGATCATAAAGTCAGACTAGATGAGGCACGTGGTTCTCCTGCCTCCTCCTGTAGAGGGCAATTTTTAGAGGCTTTTTTAAACAGTTAAGCACTAAGCAGAGTCATCCACTGTGACTCTGGCAGCAACTAGCTCAGCCTTTTTCCTTTTACATTTCCTTTTCTTTTCATGATGGCAGTGGTGAGGTTCTGCCTCCCCTGACTGCACGTCACTGCATTTATATATTATCAATACATAAGGCACGCCTATATTGTTCAGGAGAAATACTATATTAATCTATATTTTGCAGTACACACACAAACAAACATATCAGTTTTTGACTTATGGTGTCTACCTGGATAAGTCAATGCAGTTGATTCTATCTCTCTGTTTATGCAACCTAGAACTGCCAGAAAAGCCAACACAGTTCTAGGCTGCATAAACAGAGAGATAGAATCAAGATCACATGAAGTGTTAATACCACTTTATAACGCCTTGGTAAGGCCACAATTGGAATAATGCACCTAGTTTTGGTCGCCATGATGTAGAAAAAGATGTTGAGACACTAGAAAGAGTGCAGAGAAGAGCAACAAAGATGATTAGAGGACTGGAGACTAAAACATATGAAGAACGGTTGCAGGAACTGAGTATGTCTAGTTTAATGAAAAGAAGGACTAGGGGAGACATGATAGTAGTGTTCCAATATCTCAGGGGCTGCCACAAAAGAGTCAAACTATTCTCCAAGGCACCTGAGGGCAGAACAAGAAGCAATGGGTGGAAACTAATCAAGGAGAGAAGCAATTTAGAACTAAGGAGAAATTTCACAATTAATCAGTGGAACAACTGCCTCCAGAAGTTATAAATGCTCCAACACTGGAAGTTTTAAAGAAGATGTTGGCTAACCATTTGTCTGAAGTGCTGTAGGATTTCCTGCTTCAACAGGGGGTTGGACTAGAATACCTCCAAGGTCCCTTCCAACTCTGTTATTCTATTCTATTCTGAACTGAGTTTTCTTGGAAAGATTTTTAGAAGTGTTTTGCCACTGCTTTCTTCCTTGGGATGAGAGAGTAACTGGCCCAAAGTTACTCTTTGACTTTGTGCCCAAGATAGAATTTAAACTCATGATCTTCTGATTGCTAGCCCTCAATCACTACACCAAGTTATCTCTATAATCTTTTATGAGTCACCAAAGTCTTCCAGTTTTAAATAGCAATTACAGCAAGATACTGGGCAAAAAACATCCAGGGATACTGTACCGCACTGAAACAATTCACATGTTTTATATTAATATTTTTAAAACCTCAAAATCATTGCCATGATTCCCAAAACCAATCTAAAATGAGACAACTTGTTTGTATTAACAACTCTTAGCAAAAAAAAGAAAACCTAACACAGAATCTTTGTTTATCATTTTCCATTCTTTCTTTCATCATTTAAAACGTGTCATGCACATAAATCTAACCTCTCTGAAGTCTGTGTCTTGCATTATACTGCAAAGAAGTACAGGCTAACTTCCTTTCCCCCCCTGAAGATTTAGGACACCATGTCTTCCAACATTTTGAAGCACAAGTGCAGACAAGCTACATTTTAAATGAGAAGCACGTAAAAGAATAGTTTGTACAGGCAGATTTTAAGAAATAAGTGAAGTCCATCATGTGCGCTAAAAGAGAAAAGGTTCTTTCACAGGGGACTTTCTTCTTACTCTGTTTGCACCTGGATGTTTAAAAATATTTCCTTCCTTCCTTCTTTCTTTCCTTCCTTCCTTTCTCAGTTAGATAACTGTATTAAAAAAAGTGGTTCCACCACAAAACTGCGGATGACAAAATCACGGTCGTCGAAAGCGCGCATTTGACGTCATCACAGCGTGACTAAAACATCGCGCTGTGATCGAAAAATGTAAAAATAAAGCGAAAACCTTACCCTAACCCCCCCAAACCTAATCCTAAACCTAACCCTAAACCTAACCCTTAACCTAAGCCTAAGCCTAAATCTAACCCTAAACCTAACCCTTAACCTAACGCTAAACCTAACGCTAACCTTTAACGTAACGCTAAACGTAACCCTAACGCTCTAAACCTAACCCTAACCCTTAACCTAACCCTAACCCTAACCCTAACCCTTACCTTTATGTGAATTGGCTTGCTTTAATTTTATTGTTATTTCAATTTTTAATTTTTTTCATCGCGCTGTGATGACGTCAAATGCGCGCTTTCGTCGATCGCGCTTTTGTGGACCGCGGTTTTGATGGGTCACGAAAAAAGCAATCAGTTTAACTCTGATGGAGTGCAACTGATAAAAATAAGAAGCTTGGATATGCAGTATTACTAGCAATGAGTATACTGCAGGATATGCAGTATTACTAGCAATGAGAAACATTTTTCATTGATTCGTTTAATTCATATTTCATTCTTTTGTTTTTAGGTATCTGCAGTAGCTGTCAAAGAAACCATGCCAAGAAGAGTATTGTTTATGTCTAATTGTTTTGAACACCCCTTGCACAACCCTTTGGCAGGAAGAATTGTCTTGTATCTTGTTCATTCAGCTTCCTGACCTCTGACATACGTAAAATTTTGCACTTAACTCTGAATAAGAAAATTGATTGCTGGCAAGCAATAAAACATGAAAATATTCTACTCATTTATTTGCTCGTATTAATTAAACACCCTCACATTAGCCTATTTTTGTTATTAATGCACCATCGGAATAATGTTCCGTTTGGAAAAGCATCAGTACTCAGTGAAAGGATGACATTGTATATACACGAATGATTCCTACAATATACATAATGTTCTTCATCACACCATGCTAGAGACAATGTTATAAAATTATATCATCTGTGTCATATTCTATTAATAAAGAAGAAAAACCCGTGAAAGGAAAAGTGAAGCATAGGGTTTGCTGCTATGAGTGGTCCTAACAATGAAAATGTGTGTAGATACAGTTGTGTTGAGACAGACCAGAAAGATAACACAGTATGTAGCTTTCTTGACATCAGTGTGAAATTGGGTTGCTTTTGCCTTATTCTGGCAAAGTTTCTCTGACTTTGTCTATCCAACAATCCTGATACACCATTGTGGTCTTCCATCAAAGTAATAACCAGGTCTGATAATACTTAATTTCTCAGTGCAAACAAAATTAGCCACATGAAACTTGAGAAATATCAACAAATCTCTGTGGTCCATGGACTTCTTGCTTCTGAAAGAATCAGTCATCCCTATGTATTCTCTGTTTCAAGTATCACAGTAGTCCAAAATATTTTATTTAAAAATTATGTATTATTATATTTATATTCTGCCCATCTCATCGTTTGAGGTGACCATATTAAAATAACACATATAATAATCTTCTTTTTCATTAGATTTATATGTCTTTTTTTTCTTCATGAACCAAAGTTGGTATACATAATATTCCTACCCAATCTAACTATCCTGTTCACCTACACTAACCTATAATAAATTGTTAAATGTTAGCTAAACATATTGTATGTCAGGCCTGAAGCCAGTTCCTTTGGGGATCTTTGGCCTGCCACACTAATATTCTATTCTACCATGCTGTTTCATTAGTGGGGAATTGGGAGGGGGAATAGTAAGAAGTAGAATGTGATGTTGTCAAAATAAAATTCCTTTCTAGAATCCAAGGTCACCCTTTGTCTCTATACCTCTACACCTGTCTGGAACTGGATGGGTGGAACTGCCAGCATCGCAGTGGAAGATTGGACCATGTGATGGATTTGTGGGTGTAAGATCATGAACTCTCAACTGGGTGGGGAAAACCCAAGAAGCTCAGATTCGGGTTTCCACAGATGTGCCAACATGACTCTCTTAAGAAATTGGAACTTTGAGCAATACTTTGCCTTGGATGCTGATTTAATTTCGGATGTTATTTGGAACCCTGACATTGTCTTGACCAGGGGTGATATTCACATACTTTTCCTACCTACTAGGAGGGGTCGTACATGCATGTGCAGTGAGGAGAGATCATTGCATTATGGGTGTGGACATGTGGGCGTGCACTGTCGCATTCGGACACATGATTTCTACACGTGAGGAGAAAAAGGTTAGCCATCACTGTTATAGATGTTGATTAAACTACAATAAAGAGAATGAACCATGATGAATTGGAATGAATAACACAATTTAAGGATGACAAGTAAATAAAATACCATATTTTCCCGAAATTACGACATGTCCTGATAATAAGGCCGTGCCACATTTTTCTGGTGGGCAAAAATATAAGCCCTCCACTGACAACCCCCCACCTCTGGTCCGGCAGAGCGTCGCTCACCAACCTAGTGGTATCTTGAAGGTGCCAAGCCACGGGAACTGGGGGGGAGGCAAAGGTGATCGCGTTGCTTAGCATCTTCGGGATACTGCTAGGTTGGTGAGCGGCTCTGTGCCCAGCTGAAGAGGGGGGTTGCCAGGCGGCTTCTCTCTTGCGAGTGGGCTCCCAAAGAGCTGGGCACAGCCTCATGGGCAAAGGGCTGTGTTGCGCTGTTGCAGCAGCACAACATAGCAGCCATGAAGCGACCACACTCGACACCCGACAAACCCCCTTTCCAGCTGGACACAGCGCCATTCACTGACCATGACCATAATGCCATTCACTGACTATCACCAAGCCGTGCAAATGCCTGTTCGCCACCGCCCAGCTCCCGCGGCTTGGCACCTTTGAAATGGAAGTGAATGGCGCTTTGCACAGCTGGAGAGGGGGATTGCGCAAGTGGCTGTTCCGCTCTCGCTCATGCACCTCCCAGCCTCACGATGCCTTGGCCCAGCTCTCTCCGCAGAGGCAGGGGACCTCTGCTGCTGCCACTGCCACATGGCTTTTTCTGCAGCTTCCAAACTGAGTGTTCCACCTGTGGCCGCTCTGGCCGTACACTCTATGGTTGTACACACTCCTGGCAGCTGGCCCACAACTATAGAGCGTACCTCCATTGCCAGAAGACTCAGTCTGGAAGCCGCAGAAAAAGCCATGGAGAGCCAGGCAGTAGCCAACAGGTGCTCACGCAGCTTGGCGATACCTCTAGGTCAGTGAATGGCACTGTGCCCAGCTGGAAAGGGGGTTTGTCGGGTAGCTGTTCATGAGTGTGGTCGCTTCATGGCTGCTGTGTTGCGCTGCTGCAACAGTGCAACACAGCCATTCGCCCATGAGGCTGTGTCCAGCTCTTTGGGAGCCCGCTCACAGGGGAGCAGCTGTCTGGCAACCCCAAAACAATAAACCCTCCCCTCATAATAAGGCCCAAGCCATATTTTGTGTGTAAAAAGAAAATAAGACCCTGTCTTATTTTCGGGAAACACGGTACCTTTACATTCAATCTTTAGAAATGTATAAATTCCAATCTTAAGAAATATTTAAAACTGACATCTTAATCTGGGATTATGATTGGATGTCCATTTGTTCCAACAGGTGTATGATCTTTAAGTTGAAGAGGTACTCCCCTGCCAGCACAGCATTTGCCAAGTTTGAAAAACACTGTAGTAGGTCATTTGAAATTAATGACATCAAAACATTTTATCACAAATAGCCTACAATGTGGATTCTCAAGGAGATAACGCAACATTTGCCACATGTATCAATTGCTTACGCTCCCAAAGATATATAGAGCATGGACCTCCAGTTGGTCAAATCCTATCCCATGTGTAGTCAAGGTCTAAATTTAACTTTCATCTGCATGTTGCACCTGGACCTTTCTATTCCCTCCCTCCCTCAGAGTCTTTCCATAAATTTGCAAAACAAAGTCTTGTCAAAAGTAGGGTGGCAAGCAGGGTGAAATGACATTTTCTTTGAAAGGGAGTAGTACTTTGAAAAGTTAAGGTGACTTCACCATTTATTTCTAAACACAAATCATCTCTTATCTCAGACGTTCATATCATGCAGCTATTCTTAACTTGGAACAAAGGTAAAAGTTCCTTGACTCCCTCACCATTCAGCCTTTTTTTGGAACTACTTTAGATAAATCTTAACTCCTCCGTTTCCAGCAATAAGTGCAGGAACAGTATCTGGGTTAGTTATGGTGCTGGTTCTTTGTTTTAATCAGCTTTTCTTTTCTTTTCAATTCTAGAATTCACTTGGATTTTTTGCTGGTTCACTTTCTACCATATAGCAATTCTTATAATTAATTTCTGACTTTTTTTTTCTCCCCACACCACAAGCTGCTTGTGAATTCATCAGCCTTGGCACCTCTGAAGCAGAAACTCCCATCAGAAAATGAGAGCATGGCCTAGAAAAGGAATAGAATATTTTTTTGTGGCAGGGGGATGCACTGACCAGGAAAATGAGCTAAAAAGGAAATGACATAGTTGCATCATGCATAAGGCTGACATACTGTAGGATGTAAGGAGTCTACATTTAATGGGATAATTGATGCTTTTATTAGGCTTATTTTATATTTTTCTCTATAGTTCTTTGTAGGATGAAATCATACCATAGATATAAGCCAGACAGGACTTCAGGAGCATCAAAAACAGGAATAACAAAATAACTGAGTTGAGAGGGAGATTGGAGGTCTTCTTGTCCAACCTTCTGCAGGAAACTTTATACTGTTTCAGACAAATGATTGTCCAATCTCTTCTTAAAAACCTCCAGTGATGAAGGACTCAGACTTCCATCCTTCCAAAGTTGGTAAAATGAGGAGCCAGATTGTTGGGGGCAATATGATGGCTCTGTAAACCACTGAGAGAGGGCTGTAAAGCAGTATATTCTAAGTGGCATAGTCTAAGTCAGTGATGGCAAACCTTTTACGCACCAGGTGCCCAAACTGTGCGCGCATGCATGCCCAATCTGAAAGGTGCATGCGAGCGAACATGGGCATGCACGGACATGCACAAATGTGCACATGTGCGGACATGCACGTGCATGTGTGGCCATGTGCGCATGCACAGCAGAGACCCGAAGACCAGCTGGCCGGCAGGAGATGGGACATTCCAACACAGGCAGTGTGGCAAGAGGTAAGATCTTCATAAGCTTCTGTTTCAGCATTTGCAGGGAAACAGAAACTCACGAAAGAAACGCCATGGCGATCTGACCTGGGGCGATGGTGTGAGTGCCAGCAGAAAGGGCTCTGCATGCCACATCTGGCACCCATGCCATAGGTTCGCCATCACAGGTCTAAATACTATTGCTACCTACAACTTCTGCAAGCAACGGTCCTTGGAGGAAGCAGACTATCTAGACCCCTTCCAGTCAGGCTTCAGACCCGGTTACAGCACGGAAACCGCTTTGGTCGCATTGATGGATGATCTTTGGAGAGCCAGAGATGAAGGACATCCCTCCATCCTGGTCCTCCTTGACCTCTCAGCGGCTTTCGATACCATCGACCATGGTATCCTTCTGCGACGACTGCGGGAGGTGGGAGTGGGGGGCACCGTGTTACGGTGGTTCTCCTCCTACCTCTCGGACAGGTCGCAGTCGGTGTTAGTGGGGGAGCAGAGATCGTCCCCAAGGCCCCTAAAATATGGGGTGCCGCAGGGTTCGGTCTTATCCCCCCTACTATTTAACATCTACATGAAACCGCTGGGAGAGATCATCCGTAGGCACGGGATCAGATACCATCAATATGCGGACGATACTCAATTGTATCTGTCCGCCCCGTGCCAAATCAATGAAGCGGTTGACGTGATGGACCGGGGGCTTGAAGCCGTCATGGACTGGATGAGGATTAACAAGCTTGTGCTCAACCCAGAAAAGACCGAGTGGCTGTTGTGTTTTCCTCCCAAAGATTTGGCCAATAATCCAACACTCAGGCTGGGGGGTCAAATTTTACACCCCTCAGAGAGGGTCCGCAACTTGGGAGTCCTCCTGGATCCACAGCTGTCATTCGACCATCATATAGCGGCTGTGACCAGGGGGGCATTCGCCCAGGTACGCCTGGTGCGCCAGTTGCGACCCTACCTGAATCGGGAGGCCCTCACAACAGTCACTCGGGCCCTTGTGACCTCTAGGCTGGAATACTGCAACGTGCTCTACATGGGGCTGCCCTTGAGGAGCATCCGGCGACTTCAGCTGGTACAGAACGCAGCCGCGCGAGTGATTGCGGGTGCACCCCGATTCACCCGCATTACACCTATCCTCCGCGAGCTGCGCTGGCTACCTGTCGATCTCCGGATGCGCTTCAAGGTGCTATTGATCACCCATAAAGCCCTACATGGCAGTGGATCTGGATACTTGAGAGACCGCCTTCTGCCAATTACCTCCCTACGACCTATAAGATCTCATAGATTAGGCCTCCTCCGCATTCCATCGGCCAGCCAGTGTCGGCTGGCAACCACAAGGAGGAGGGCCTTCTCAGCAGTAGCCCCGACCCTTTGGAACGAGCTCCCCGTGGAGATTCGTACCCTCTCCACCGTCCAGGCCTTCCGCACTGCCTTGAAGAACTGGCTCGCCCGTCAGGCCTGGGGATAAGGATTCCTACCCCGCCCGAATGTTGTATGCATGTTGCTCATTATTTTATTATGTGTTGTTGTCTCAATGTTGTATTTCCCCCTTCCCTGGTTTTCTGTGAGCCGCCCTGAGTCCCCTCAGGGAAAAGGGCGGCCTACAAATGCAAATAAAACCTCAAACCTCAAACCTCAAGCAGGTCGTCTCACTGTGGAGTGAACCTACAAGTCATTCCCAGTGGGGCTCAAGGCCACTGCATTTCCAGGACTCAAGTTCCCCACCTTTGCATTAGATATCTACAGAGGCAACGTCATAGAAAGAGTTAAATAAGCCCAGACAGAAAAGTTGGTGTATGCTGCAAGAAAATATGGCATCTTAATTTGAACTAAAGATCTCAATAGCATTTGCAAAAATCACCATGAATTCCCACTTATGATTTCCTTACTCCCTCAGCTACAAGTTAATCCATAGCAATTTCTTTCCATTCTTGCTGTTCAATAGAAGATTGTGGAAAGGGAGACAATCAAAATATTGTTGCCGTATTTTCAGCAATGATTCATTTATAACACCATATATTTCACACTTAGCACCAGTTTGTTTAAGATGTCAGTCCAGAAACCATAAGTTCTAGGAGACCATTAACACCTTAGGTACAAAGCCGGTTGGGTGATCTTGGGCCAGTCACTCTCTCTCAGCCCTGGGAAGCAGGCAATGACATATCATTTCCAAAAAAGGTTTGCTAAGAAAGCCACAGGGACTTTCCAGGCAGCTGCTAGGTGTCAAAACTGTCTTGAAGGCACGCGCGCGCGCACGCACACACACACACACACACAATCACACACATACATCTGACGTAATACATTTACGGTAACTGATTTCCAAAGACTCTTCATAGTTCACTGTACGATAAATTCTCAGAACTGCTGAAACATTTACAGTATCTGGCTATCTATACCTCATAGTCAATACACTAAAGCTAATTCAAATTGTTTTCATACATATATCTGACGTGAAAATTTTAGGCAAGCTCTAGAGCCGTGAGGTGGCATCCAGAGCCATATCTGAGGGCATGCAAGGAGTTGTCCTATGTCAGCTGCAGCACGCATGTGCGTGCTGGCCAGCTGATTTTCAGCCTTCCGGAGGGTGGGTGGAGGCCATTTTTGCCCTTCCAAGGCTTCAGGAAAGCCTCCGGAGCCTGTGGATGGTGAAAAATGGCCCAACGGGATTACTGGAAGTCCGGAGGCTTCAGTGAGGCCTGTGCGCATGTGCAGGGGGGAGCACGGGGGGTTGTATGCATATGCATGGGGGAGGGCATTGAATTATGGGTGTAGACACGTGCATACACGCTATTGCACACGCACAAGCCCTTTTGGCACCTGGGCAGAAAAACATTCGCCATCACTGCTCTGGAGGAACTAGAGTTCCCATTACCCTTGTTATTTAGTGGTCATGTATACTTGAGAAATATCTAGCTATCAAACCTTGGAGTGACTTTCCCTGCACCACTGCAACCTGTCGCAAACGGTGTGCTGTGAGCACAATGAACCTTATTCCAACCACATCCCTCACTATTAGTATCACTCACCATGATTACAGATAAGCGAACGATCTTCAGTCTGCAATACTTTCATGGGGCAGTTCACCCATAATTGCATTTCTGTAAATACTTTTTTTTAAAGAAATGGATACCCCCAATGTTCTGTCAACATGCAACATATGAGTGAATATGCCACAGTGCAGGGATTGGAGAAGAGAAAACAGGTGCTGCAAGGCTTGCTCGGTAGCTAGGAAACAGGTTTCTATTGTCGTTCTCCCTTCCCGTCAACTGCAATTTCTACTTAGGAGCAGTTGGTCTTGTGCTTTTCTGCTGGCTCAATATAATTGTTTCAGTTTAATTTGTTACATATTTCTGGATCGACTTTGTCAAGCAAACCTTATTTGCCAACGACTGGTACAGTTTATGTCTCTTTAATCATACAAAAGTGCTGTGCAACACAATGGCACTTTGGCACTTTTTAATGTGTCTCCAGAGAGAAGCACACATTCCTTGCATTGATTAAAATACTATATCAACAGAAAACAAACCCAACCCTCTTCCTCAATCCTGTCAGTGAAACAATGTATGGTAATGTAAGAACAGACCAGAGGGGACATTTAAGGTTTCAACCAAATTGTTATTATGAGACAAATAGCCGAGAAAGCTAGCAAATTTGTTTCCCTCTAGAAAACTCATTTTTGAAACTTTTTTCTGGCCAGATGATCACAAAACAAAGCACTGAATTGCAGTTTCCTCCATTAGTATTTTTTTCCAACCAAAGGAACATTGAAAAAAATAAGTGAAACGGCTTAAGACTTTATCTGTTTATCAGTAGAATAGCTCTCCAAAAACTGGAGTATAATGGCATTAAACTCGGTGCAGAACAGGAGACTCCAACCTTGGGAACTTTAAGACTTGTGGACTTCAACTCCCAGACTTCCTCAGCCAGCTTTGCTGGAAGATGAAGTCCACAAGTCTTAATGTTGCCAAGGTTGGAGACCCCTGGTGCAGAAGACAACAAAAGCCACCAATCTCTGTCTTCCTGATCACATGGGCCAGAGCAGAGTACCACAGAGTCTTCCTCTCTCTCCCTTTGAAATCCTCCCTCCCGTGTGACCTAGAAGGAAGTTATTATGAAGGGCCTGGAAAGAATTCCAGAAACTAGACTCTGCAGGCTTTGTAATATAACGGTTCTGCTTCCCATAAGGAGGCACTATATGACCAGTTTCATTCTTATTGGACCTTATCAAGTATGTTAGGTCTTTATGTATTTCTAGGTTCAATCTTTTACCAGGATTTGATTTCACAGATCTTGCACTTCCATGACTAAAATGCAGTGCACTCAGCTGTTAAAACTAACTTTTGACCTGGATTGTCAGCATCTTGTAGGAAAGGGCAGTCTACAGAGGCTGTTAATGGTAGACCTCACTTTCTTGTCCACTTGCCCATTCAGAATAGAGAAATGTTGGTGTTAACTTGTCTGGGACTCATTCTAGAAGACTCAAGACCTTCTAGTATAAAGGCCACATTTAACAGCTAGAGCCATGATGGCGAACCTATGGCGAACGTGCCACAAGTAACACGCAGAGCATTATCTACGGGCATGCCAGCCATTGCGTGCACACCTCCCACCAGCCAGCTGGTCTTTGGGTCTCTGCCATGCATGCACAGGGCACAGGGCGCATGTGGGGGATGTGTGCATGTACAGGGGACAGGGTGGATGCACAAGGGGGCAATCACATTGCATTTTGGGGCTTTGCACAGTGCCCCCGTGCCCTGTTTTGGCTTCCAGGTTGGTGCATGAGGCCTTCCTCCCTCCCAAAACAGGCAGGAGCGGGGCTGGGGAACATGGGTCTCACACACACATATGTGGGGGGGGTCACAAGCACAGGGGGAAGGGTGTATGGGGGTCACACGGACATTGCATTATGAACAAAAAGGAAGGGCTATCATTCGTAGAATCTACCACCATTTTTTGTAAAGAATGGCTGTGGAACCTTTGTATTCTTGGAAATAAGGGTAAGCTGGATATTGGCAAATTGTTTTTCAGCTTGTTAGCTTCCCCTTTTTTTAAAAAAACTTAAATTTAACTGCCATTGCCCAGATCCAGTCTAGAATTCTTCCATCTTAGTCCATTTTTTTCAATTTTGACAATATGTAAGAGTGTCAATTCAGTAAGCAAGAGAAAAGAACATTTGGATTTGAATCACTGCAGGGGCGGGTTGCCACCGGCATTATTGCCAGTTCGCATGTGCATTTACACCTAAAAAGGTCTGCGCATGCGCAGAACATAAGAAAAGGGAGGGGAATTACCTTTCTGCAATGGAGATTGTTCTGTGCATGTGAAGAAGCAAAAATAAAGATGACACTGCTGACAATAGAACTGGTATAGAACCCATAGTAACTCTGCGATACCACAGAGTCGGCCTCCTCAGGGTGCCATCAGCCAGGCAGTGTCGGCTGGTGACCCCCAGGGGGAGAGTCTTCTCTGTGGGAGCGCCTTCCCTCTGGAAAGAGCTGCCCCCGGAGCTTCGTATAATCCTGACCTCCAGTCCTTCCGACGCGCCCTAAAAAGTTGGCTTTTCCAGCAAGCCGTCCTGGCCTGAACAAAATAAAATGATTGATTATTGTTAATTTTAATCTAAATTTTTAAATGTTATTGTTAATATTAATTGGGTTTGTTTTTGGATACTCTATCTAATTTTCTTTTTAACTTTTGTAATATGTGTTTTTTTTTAATGTTGTACGCCGCCCTGAGTCCTTTGGGAGAAGGGCAGCATCTAAATCCAATAAACAAACAAATAAACAAACAAACCTACTTGGCCAAACCAGTCCGAACCGGTAGGAACTCACCTCTGGATCACTGTTTAGTAAACAAACTGCAACCAATTAGGCTTACACAAAATGCTAAACTAAAACGTAATATAATACCAGCTAATTTACACGAGTTTGCACTGCTGGCTGGAAAAAAATCCCATGACATTTCTTTGGGCATCTCAAACTGAAGGAAGCAAATATCAATTCTAAGAAAAATTACCATGAAATGGGGGAGAGGGAATTTTGCAAGAGGTGGAGATATTGAAGAATACTACATTCTCATATATTGCATTGAGAGGGGGGAAAGAAAGAAGATTAAAAAAAACCTCTACGTTCAGCTCTACATTCTAAGAATGTATTTTAGTAAGGAGGGCAAGAGCATTGAACAGTATACAAAGCAATTTTGTGAAAAATCAATCTCTCAATTTCAATGTAAGAATGTTAATCTAAGACAATAAATAGCATGGTTCTGTAATGGACTATAAACCTAAGCAATAAAAATGTCATTTTAAAACTATTTCCCTATGCTGAACTTAATTATTTCTATCCAAGGGCAATGCTTGCAAAGCTTTTTTTTTTTTTTTTTAAACTTTGACGTGCAGTGATAACAATTTAAAAATCCTTCAGGAGAAACTATATGAAAATTGACATGGTATCTATTTTCCCACTGAAAAAAGCTGTTAGCAACGAAGTAATGTCTTCAGGACAGTGGTGTGTTCCTACCAGTTTGGAACGGTTTGGTCAAACTGGTAGTGTTTTGGTAGCCTGGATCGCTGGAACCGGCAGCAACACAGGCCTGCCACGCCCCCAAACCAGTTCCGTGGGTGGCACCATAAGCACCACCATCTTGTTTTTCAGTTCTGCGCATGCGCAGGACAAGTTTAATTATACTGTGCATGCACGCACAGCACGCATCAAGCAGGCACATGAGCAAACTGGCAGTAGTGTTTGAACCGGCTTGCTGGAATCCATCCCTGCTTCAGGATTTAGCAATATTAACAGGTAAAGACGAGATGAACTAAAAGATATCTAAAACATTTAATTTTCTTTCAAACACAACAGAGCAAATGTAACACAATTACTGGATTCACACCAGGGGTGTGAATCGCTAAGTATGCACTTCCCAAAATTTCACAGCACTAAAGGAGAAAGCAAGGCTTTTTAATCTTTACAATTTTTTACCATTTTCAAGACCATCTTTCCTTCATTTTCAGGACTCCGTTTTAATTCTCTTAACAATACTTCATATATATTCACACATATATGTGTGTGTGTGTGTGTATGTGTGTGTGTGTTTCTCTCTGTGTGTGTGTAGTATTTGTGCTGATAAATAAATAAAGGGAGACACAAATACAAAAACAAATACTACACAAATGTAACAAAGGCAACAGTAAAATATTGGGCTTTCTGTCTGGATGGTCTCTTGTGACGAGCCGATGGACAGAGAATGGAAGCAGTTAGCTTCCTCCCATAATTGGGGCATACCAGGGGTTGTGACTTTAAATAAATATAAATATAAATATAAATATAAATATAAATATAAATATAAATATAAATATAAATATAAATATAAATATAAATATAAATATAAATATAAATATAAATATAGATAGATAGATAGATAGATAGATAGATAGAGAGAGAGAGAGAGAGAGAGAGAGAGAGAGAGAGAGAGAGAGAGTGAGTTACCTTTATTTATCAGCACAAATACATACATACATACATACATACATACACATACATACACACATACACACATACATATCTTTTTAGAAGAACAGTGTGTTGACATTCCAATGAGATTTTGAGGGATACAAAAGGAACCTGATATATCCACACTTTGATGACATACTAGCTTCTGAGGATTGAAGGCCATTGGGTGTAAGCATGGCAAAACAGGCACAGATTTCACCACTTATTTTATGATGTCATATGAATGTACAAAAAGAACTTTGCTTACATCACAATACTTGTTTCCTCATTTGAATGAAATCATCAGATTCTGCAGGTGCCTCTGCCATGGACAAATGATTAACAGCACAAAGACACCAGGATACCAGATCAGTTCTCAGGCCAGTAATTATGAGAGCACAAAAAGCTTTGGCCAGGAACATACAATGAATTTAAAGTCATTTATAAGCTGAAAGGACTTACAGAATAAATAAGTTAGCAAGGCACCCAAGACTGGAGCCAAAAATCACAAGTAGAAAAAAAACAAGTTTAAGTACCACAAGGCAAACAGTTGTGCAAGATTTCACAGAATGATGCAACAGCAATTGTGAACCTTCTGTTTCTATAAATGGTTACACAGACAAGTAGACAAATGTACTGGATTTAGTTTCACATTTCTCATGCAACATTCATGTTGAGGATTCCATCAATAAGCCAATGACTTGATGCATTCCTTCACTAAACCATGGCATAAATCTCGCAAGTTTAACTGACAAATAATGAGTTGTCATAGATTTGTTCCTTAGCACAACATGTAAACTTTACTGCTTGCTTCAAATCAAGAGTTAAAAATAATAAATTTACAAATAGGTAAAGCCAGACAGGTTCTTTTCCATATAAAAAACATTAGATCCAATAACTGAAATCACCTCTGAAGCTATTTACAATTATTAAAAACAATGCATAAAATGCAAATCCGGTTTTTTGACTGTTAAATAAGATTTGCCCAACCTAAAAAAGCCAGGTGCATTGAAGTTAAACCTGCCAGAAATACTAGCCACTGAAGCCAAATTTTCCCCAGAAGAAAAAGTATATTCCTGGATTTGTTTCGTTTCTGCATAATAAGATTAGTCACTTTGTTCCACTAATCCCTGTTTCACATGCCACATAAGCAAACTAGTTTTGTAACATCACGGGGTGCCCTGCTTTCCAATAAAGTACTTTGGACTTATCAGATGCACGTGGTTTTGTTCAGCTTGCACTAGCACTGAAGTAGCACAGTTACATGTAAGTACTAGCAGTGGTTTCAGTTCAGAAGACTCCCGCCTGCCCACCCTTGTACATTCTTTTCCACTAGCACAGAAACAGTGAACTGCTTAAAGAGAGAGAATTGATGTTGCAAAGGGGTTTTCTTCCCCCAACAAAACTGACATTTACAAGTAAGTGATGGTCTCCACTAGGCAACCTCCTAGTTCCAACCTACCAAAGGAAAGCCACTTGAGTTGGAATGAGTAAGCACAGCTGCCGTTGACCTGTCTCATCCATGGTCAAAAATGACTATCTTCAACAACAGTGAAAGCATTCTGCATGGAAATCCAGAAATCCCAAAATAACAAATAAGGTTAAGAAAATATCCATAAAGGTAAAAAGTAACGGTTCCCCTCACACATATGTGCTAGTTGTTCCCGACTCTAGGGGGCGGATCTCATCTCCATTTCGAAGCCGAAGAACCAGCACTGTCCGAAGATGTCTCCGTGATCATGTGGCCGGCATGACTAAAGACCGAAGGCACATGATACGCTGTTACCTTCCCACCATAGGTAGTCCCTATTTTTCTACCTGCATTTTTACATGCTTTCGAACTGCTAGGTTGGCAGAAGCTGGGACAAGTAACGAGAGCTCACTCCATTATGCAGCGCTAGGGGTTCAAACCACTGAAAATATCCATACAGAAGGATAAATAAAGTTGTTTGGCATCTTAGCTGAGCTTACAACCTGCGTATAAGGAGAATTTCTCCAGATGGTAGGAAGTACACATAAACATATCCCTAAAAGGCAATGAAAACATATTCAAATCATTAAACATATATAGTAAAGGGAGGATGATAATGTAGCTGGGTTGTTAGCAACAGTTCAAAAAGAATTTCTAAATCAAAGAAAAGTTCCATATATCATTTTGCTAGAAGGATAATGAAACATAAGCTTCTTGCTGAACTTATTTATCTACTTATTGTTAGCCTAATGAATAAGACTCACTAAATATGGGGTCTTCTCCAACTATTTGTTTCCATTATGGCCAATCAGACGCCAATGGAAAATAGGGTGAAAAAGAGTGAATTGATTTGACTTCCCCTTTTGCCTGTCCAGAGTGCTACTCAGGGTTGAAGCCAAATTGCTAAAATAGTTGAAATGTACTCATCACTACTTAGCAGAGTAACCTATGGATACTTCAAAATGATTCAAAATGATCACATAAGTAAGAACAGTAATTCTCCTTTAGAACTTCCAGGTACACCTCTGTTTCTAAGGCTTTCATGAGATTTCTTTAAGAGTTACAATATATATGGTATTTCAAAGACTGTGATCATTAAAGAAGCAGCAGCTTTTTGAGACATAAAAGTACATAATGCTACCAAAATAAATAATTGTGTATTAAAGACTTACTGTAACTTAGAGCTAGCAAATGCTCTAAAATGACCAACTAAATAACTCAAAGCAACAGAATGTATGGATCTTTTTAGCACAGAAAAGAAAGGAAGAGAAACACGATAAAAAATAAAACTATGTATTATTGTGTATGGTAGATATTAATTATAATAAATTCTAGATGGCTGGCAGATATTTTAATTTGTTTACCTGGGCTTTGATTACGAACTATTTCTCTTTATTTCATAGAATTACCAAAGCTATTTATTATATACTAATAAACTCAGGGTGGTCTTAAGACAATGACATTCTCAAAAAGACCTTGTGAAGCTGACTATATAAGAAATGATAATTGGGTTCAAGTTACCCAAAATTAAGTTTCCAGACTGCACTAAACAATAATGTGGTTTGCTTAATTGTGGCTCTACACATTGTGCATACCAGACAACCATGCATTCTGTACCACATATTAAAATAAAGTCTTGTTTTGTATAAAGTATAAAGCCATCTAAGTGTTGCAAAACAACTTTTAAAAGCCATTAGTGGTGAAATACTTATATTTTTTAATTATTGTGCCATTAGGTTATTTAACCTCAATCTTTTAATGCTTTGCTATTTACTGCATGAAAGTAATGGTCCAATTCAAACTTACAGCTTAGCATGCAATATTCATCCATTTCTCTTTATCTTCCATCTGCTCACACACAGAGATTATACCTCTTTTTCATTTTCAGATGCAACATAATTAGCATTCCTTTAGCCATGACATTCCCAGGATACATCTGAATACAAGATCTCTGAGACCTCAAGGCTAGTAAATCTCTTTAATACATAATGCAAACAGCTTTCATTTTTACCTTGTAAAATCTGAAAGATGCTTTTCAAAGTTAGTGCCATTTCTTTATGTCAAGCTGTTCAGTTTATTTTCATGAAAATACTTTATTTTAAGTTTTAAGACAAACTTTCAGAAAATTGGGGGTGTGGGCCAGGTCTTTGGATGCTGTCCTATAACCTCTTATCTTTCCAGTCTTTTTACTGGTTTTTACCTCAGGAATGTACAACCTGAAGGCCCCTTCAGTGCACTGGATGCTCTTAAGGCATCTCAAACATTGTTACTGAATTGGCATCTTTTGATGTGATTTAATTAAGAAATGAACCTTTATTTTTGTTCTCTTATTTTTAAGCAGATATCTGGTTTAAAGCATAAAGGTGGTCATACATTTGATCTACTTTTAACCCCAGAGCAAATAGCTCGTGAATTTAAGATGGAGGACATGGTGGCCGAACACTTTTCATGATTAGATTGTTTTTATTGGTCAGTTCATTGACCTCTACAAGAGGAGCGATTAAAAATGGCCCATCTCAGATGTCACATGCTCATTTCTCAGCCGCTAATTGCAGATTTCCCCCCCCAACAATACATCAGGCCGTTCCATGCCCAAACCATTTGTGAAATACTGTATGTTGATTGAGACAATGCAGAGGTGGTTTTCTTACTGGTAGCGGTGGCTGCTGGAGGCTCCGCCCAATGTAATGCGCAACCTTCTGCGCCTGCAAGTGCGCTCACATTTGTGTGAATTGGTAGCAAAAGTAAGTGATTCACAACACTGAGACCATGGATATGAGTCTCCACATGTAAACTCCATCAGACCCTGGATCTCAGATATAAAGTGACAGAAATGACAGTGTGGGTGACAGTGGTGGAAGACAAAAAGTGGTTAAATATACTAAAGAATTAGTAAAAGCTCAGATTTGGACTTGGATTATGGCAATGAGAACATAGAGGCATCAATACTTTGCATTCTCATCAGTGGTGGTATTCAGCCAGTTCACACCACTTCGGGAGAACCGGTTGTTAACTTTCTGAGCAGTTTGGTGAACTGGTTGTTGGAAGAAATCATTAGGGCAGAGAACCAGTTGTTAAATTATTTGAATCCCAACACTGGATGGATGCAGGGATCAGAAGTGGTACTCAGCAGGTTCTGACCAGTTCTGGAGAACCAGTAGCAGAAATTTTGAGTAGTTAGGAGAACCGGTAAATACCACCTCTGACTGGCCCCTCTCCCATCTATTCTCTGCCTCCCAAGTCCCAGCCGATCAGAAGGAAATGGAGATTTTACAGTATCCTTCCCCTGCCATGCCCACCAAGCCACACACCCCAAGCCATGGCATGCCCACCAAGCGATGCCCACAGAACCGGTAAGAAAAAAATTTGAATCCCACCACTGATTCTCATCATATCAGTTAAACGTTCTCCAGAGAAACTACTGGGAAAGAACAGGTAGTGTAGATATCCATTTAGACTACTGTGAAATATTTAAAAGAGATGTTCATAATCAGTGAGCAAGAAAACATCATTTGTTTTCCCTCTGATTTAAATGCCACATTGGCAGGATTAGGTTGAGTAAATGAAGCAACGTTTTATCAAATTATTGGGATTCCTCAGATCTTCTGGACACCAAAGGTGGCAACAGGATTTTTAGTAGCATGAACATTAGCACTTGTGATGTTGGTACCTACCTCACCTGGCTTGTTCAAGCAATGACATAGAACCATGATGGCAAACCTATGGCACACATGTCACAGGTGGCACACGGAGCCATTTCTGAGGTGTTTCCCTGTCAGCTCCAGCATGCATGCGTGCACTGGCCAGCTGATTTTCGGCCTTGATTTTCCCTGAAGCCTCCGGAGGGCAAAAACCCACCCAACGCACGAACCGGAAGTTTGGGAATGGACTTCCGGTTTGCGCGTTGGGCTGTTTTTCACCCTCTGGAAAGCCTCTGGAGGGCAAAAAACCACCCTACATGCAAACCAGATAGCATGTCTGCATGCTTTTGACACACGAGGCGAAAAAGGTTCACCATCACTGACAAAGAATATATGCATCTGGATTTAAGAGGCAACAAATGCTCTTTGAGGGCTATACCTCTTTTTTTTTTGAAGGGGATGGTGATACCCTCCCTCCTAAAGAAACCATGTTAGATAACTTCTGCTCTGTCTCTGATTTTACCTTCTTGAAATGGTTCTGGAGAGATGAGGCTGCAAAGAATCTTGGATGAAGTAGATTATCTACACCACCTTTAGTTGGTTTCAGAATGAGATTTCATTACCAATTGTGAATGACTTCCATAAGGACTTTGGTTACTGGAATTTTATTGGAGTCCTACTGGATCTCCCAACAGAATTCAATACTATTGACTGTGGTATCACATCTTTATACTGCCTGCAAAATTTGGGAGTGGAAGGCATTGTATTACAATTGTTCCACTCCTATCCAAGAGAGCAAGTCATGTCAGTCATAATGGGAAATGAGGAACTATAACCTTGGCTATTTATGTCCAGGGTGTCACAGAGATTTGTTCTTTTCCTCATGTTTACTAACTATGTAAAACTGCCAGGTGAGACTTTCATTTGTTCAGGATCCTTATGTTACCTTCTAATATATCCCTGGGAAGAAGATATAATGGACTTCCTTTGTATCCCAGGTAGCACAGTGGTTGGAATGCAGTATTGCAGACTAACTCTGCCCATAATCTGGCATTCAGTCTTGATGGGGCTCAAGGTTGACTCAACCTTCCCTCTATAAAATGAGGACCCAAATTGTTGGAGGAAATATGCTGACACCGCAAACCGCCCAGAGAGCGCTGTAAAGCACTATGGGGCAGTATATAAATTGAAGCGCTACTGTTATTGCTATATGGGGGCAGAAAGAGATGTATGGGTTGAAAGAAGTTGAAATGGAATCCTAGCAAGGCATGATAATTCTTCAGAAACTAAGAGGTTTGGCAATGACTCCTAAACCGACTCATAAAAGAAGACAATTCCCTTGGATTCGTGGTTTTCACTTATTTAGCAGATTTTACAGGGCATAGGCAATGCATTTGAAGGACAAGAGGAAGAGCCGCTACCAAGACAATGATCAAATAAAAGGGATCTGAGTCCAGGCCAAAAAGGTAACATGAATAATAGCATCAGACAAGACCCTCTCTAGTTCACACAAAAATAAAGGGAAGGAGTGGGGACATAACACTGAGCAAGATGGATAACTTAGAAAGTGGATAACTTAGTATCAATTGTTATCATGAATATACTTCAGGACCTTGGACTTCATAGTTTTCTGATACCATCTTCATCACCTCTCCCTCCATCTCATTTAAGCTAGACAAGGTTTCTGAAGCATGAATGTAAGAAAAAAAATACCCTTCATTTACCTAAACCACCATGCCACTTTTTAAATGCAGTTAATTTACTCTAATCAAACTAGGGGCCAGCATGCTGGGCTTGAAGTCTGGTCATTTAGGGTCAAATCAGTGAACAGACTTTGCTTCGTAAAAGTTATACGGTACTTTGCCGTTCTTTATACACCTAAAGAGACCTCACGGCTTGCCGAAGCTATAAAAATCAAAATGTATTTCCCAAACAGGCATCCTGCAATGCATTTCGACAGCACCAAATGCTGCTATGTTATGATATATCTAACTCCACAAGCAGCCCTTTAGTATTCAAAAACTGAGGAACATAAATAGATAAGAGAAAAACTGAACCTCAGCAAATTCCAAGAAAAATGTAACAGTAAAAGAGGCTGATGTATTTGTAAAAACCTAAGAAAAAATTAATCTAAAATGCACAGAGAAGTTGGGTTAGAATCAGGGGTGGGATTCTACCAGTTTGGACCGGTTCAGGTGAACTGGTAGCTCAGACGATCAGCTGGGAGCGAACCAGTTTGCTCTGATTTTCAGCTAGACTCGTCCGCCTGCACCTGCGCTATACTCACTTAATTCCCTTTTCTGAAGCCCAACTGATAGGCGCCACAGAGCGGATTGCCACTTCTCCGCTGTTTTGCACTGGGGCTGCAGTAGAAGGTAAGTTTTCAAATTCGCTGCACACACTTTGTGCACATGCTCAGCAAACCAGTTGTTAAACCAATTGAATCCCATCACTGGTTAGAATGCTACTTACCCAGTGGATAATCTACCCGAAAATAAGCAATTTATTGATGCATTAGATCAGTGGTTCTCAACCTGTGGGTCGGGACCCCTTTGGGGGTCGAACGACCCTTTCACAGGTTTCTAAGACCATCGGGAAACACATATTTTGATGGTCTTAGGAACCAAGACACAAATTTTATAGTTGGGGGTCACCACAACATGAGGAACTGTACTAAAGGGTCACGGCATTGGGAAGGTTGAGAACATTAGATTATTATCTCAGAAATTCCAGAAGCTCAAGTTATTATTATTCCCATAATAATCACCTTGCAAGGTATAGTAAACTGAGAGAGAGAACAATTGGCCCTAAAGCACAATTGACATTCATAATAGAGTGGACTCAGAAAGGCATTTTCCAGGTCTTAGCAGGCTGCTGTGTATTGGAGCTCTCAATTTACATTTCTATTGATTGCAACAAAGAACAATTAAGCAACTGCTGAACTTTTTCCAACCTCTGAAGCGTAGTCTATATTTTTTTCAGAATAAATGAATGCAAGGGCAGTGCAATCTTGTATAGATTTCCTTAGAGATCAGTTTTAATTCAACTGATGCATGGGACTGAAGTTCTGGTGGAGTCACGGGTCATAGGATAAAAGTTTAAAAAGTGAATTTGGGTTTGTCAAATTTGAGGGGTTTTCCTCATGGTTCAACTATCTGTGGCAGAATGAAAGGTATCTCACACATTGTGATGGAAGCAGCAGCCTTTTGCAGAACTTGCAACTGGATGGAAAGGAATGGCCAACACAGCAATTCTATTCATATCTTTATTTGAAAGCAGGTCCCTTTTAATCTAGTAATGCTGACATCCAGATAACTCTATAGCAGCCTTCCCAACCTGATGCTCTCAAAGTGCTTGAGAAAAATTCTGAAAGGCCCAGCTCTACTTCTCTTCCGAGTGCCAGCTACTGCTGGTCTTTTGTCTTCTTCAGAGTTATATTTGTTAGGCAAAGAGCCTCTCCTTTTTATTATTCTAGCAAACACTTTGGGATCATTTCTGCTGAAGAACAAAGCAATATGTTTCAAGGAAATACATGACAAGGGCAGAGAGAGCAAATGTTCCCAGAGACTGTATTTTTAGATAGAAAGAAATGGGCATGTGAAAAGCGAGCATTTTGGTGAGTCTTGAGAAAAGAAAGCCCAGAGTTTGAATAGGGAATCTCATTCAACAAAACTTAATCCATTGATCAAAAGTAGATCTTCTGCATCCACAGAATGTTTGAATGGGGAGGGAGAATGGGACATTCAAGGAAAGGTGAAAGGTAGGGAATAGACAAAATTCCTGTTGCAATATTTTCTAGTATATTTTTCTTATCATTTTCTAGTCTGTACTGCTTGAGATATTCACATCACTCATTATTTTAATGTGCTCTCCGTTACTTAAGATTCTTCCAACCGATGCCAAAGAGCAATCATCCTGCATTAAAGATGCCTTACAGAACTGGATAAATTATTTCAGCCACTTTATCACTGTTTGTCTGTTTAAATGGATGCTACAGTCCTGACAAAACACAATAACCTTCTTGACCAAAACCTTGTCAAAAATTTAATAATGTAATCTATTATGTAAGCTCCCCGTTGGGAGAGCGAGTACATTCAGAGAAGCGTTGTGAGAGTTGTGTTGGAGAACACACAAACCAGCATACAGAGACACTGCAGTTCAAATAGGCTTTTACTTTCATGGAAATAGAGGTATCAGAGTCCATCAAATAGTCCAAGTCATACACGGATAAGACAGTCAGTCATCAATGTCGTTCAGTTAAGGGATAATCCAAATAACATAGTCCAGTATCATATAAACAGTCTGGTATTCAAAGTTTGCAAGCAGTTGCAAAACTTACAATAGCTCACAGCACTCAGATCAGATCAGCCCAGCATCTAACGAAACAGAGAGCTAACAGTCATTCTGGCTCCCTCTTATGGCCAATTGAGGAAAAAGCAACCAATCACATTTTACAGTATGATTTGAAGAAACAGGTATAGCATTGGTACATGATTTATATATTGCCAACCCAACCATTAGAATTATATTCCTAACATAATCCTTTCAACTGACACTGTTTTGACAGGATTTTTAACATTTGCTATCCAAAGTACAATTTATCCTTTTGTCTCTCACATACAGAATTATTAATTAAATATGTATTACTAAAACAGTAATAAAGAAGGAAAGAGTAATGGTTCCAGTTCTAATCCTTTCAAAGCTCCATTCACCACAACTGGCTTCACTTGAACAACATATGCACTAACAACAGTCTGGGATTCTCTCCTTTAATAGCAAAGTATAGGTAGTCTAGCCTTTTATTGTCATTGTACAAAATAAATACAACGAAATTGGTTAGAAAGAGGCAGATTTGGACATGAAGTTGGATATGTTGATTTGAAACTCTGGAGAACTGCTGCTAATTAGTATCTTGATGTATCATTACCGATTTTAATAAAGACCAACAATAAGCCATTATTGTTGGGTTCACACATTATAGGAAAATTTAAAAGTCATATATCTGAACCAGTGCCCTATAAAGCAGTATTTCATGTTTCTGTTTGACTTTCCACATCAGTGGTACATCAAAACATATTCATCGATATTTGCCTAAATACACATCTCACACAAATTCAATCCTTCGTCATGTCAGAATAAAAGGGTCAGGTTTCAGGAAATGGAAAGGATTGGGAGAGTCACTGGCTGAGTTCACAAAATGCATTGTTAAGGTGTTTTGCTTATTTGGTTTTGGCTTGGTATAAACCATACTAAGCATGGCTTATTCAATGAATGTATTAAAACAGGCCATGGTTAAGCATAGCATATAACCTAGCAACCATCTGTCAAACACACAATATTGTAGACAAGAATTGACAAAAACTGTCATTCCCTCTTTGTAAAAACATGGTGCCTTATGTATATTGAATTAATATGCATGATTTAGTCTTTTACCCATTTAGAGAGCAAATAAGCTATGGTGAATTTGCAGCTTCTTTTACACATATCCATATTTAGCCTGATTCCCAACAATGCTGTCAGTTATTAGATTATCTCCTCATCCCGAGTAATTGTACAATCAGGAGTAACTGATCTCTCACTATTGTGCCTTAGTAATGATGTTACCAAGTTTAGCAATAAAACATCTTAAAGAAAACTACCAATCTCAGAGAGCACCAAGGAACCCACAAATCAACCTTAAGCTAAAAATATTTTCTTCTATTGGTAAATAACAATCTATTAGCCATCACTTGCCTTTGACTTTCACCCTTTTTCTTAGTCTGATCAGGAGATCCTGGTTTCCTACTGCTTCATACCTACTTCCTTATATGATTATTTCACCGCTCAGAGAAACTTAGACATCATTCTTGCTAACAGCTACTGAATAATTAAAATAACAAATCATTCTGGTACCGACACCACAAGCTTCAACATCTCTTGTTTGACCAAGGCACAAACTTAAATCACTCCCTGTTTTTTTTTAAAGATAACTGAATATACTCTCTAGAGCAGGGGTCTCCAACCTTGGCAACTTTAAGCCTGGTGGATTTCAACTCCCAGAATTCCCCAGCGAGCAAAGCTGGCTGCAAAGTTTGCTGCAAAGCTGGCAACAAAGCTGGCTGGGGAATTCTGGGAGTTGAAGTCTACCAGGCTTAAAGTTGCCAAGGTTGCTCTAGAAGACCTTATAGAGCTCCTGTCTCTCCTTTGAAATCTAGAAGAGTGGGATTCACTAAACCTAGTGCCTTAAGTTTGTGTTTCCAGAATTTGTTTAGCCATAGTTTAGTCTCTAAGTCCAACTTTCCAGAATTAAAGGGACACACCAACTTCACCCAAGCAGGGTTTGCACAATGCATGGGGGTAAATTATGCTAACTTCTGTTGCAATTTTACACCTTATCATATGAAAGGTAGCAAAAAGGGGGGGGGGGATTTCTAGGCAGAGATGAAACAAGGCTGCCCAGTCCAGACTCATGAATAAATCCATTTTCGATTCCGGAGGACTTGTCCTTCCACCTCTCTATCCCTGCAGCTAAGCCAAAGTTAGCCTAACTTTTCCATGTGGGTATTTGGAAGTCTTGGTCAAGTTCACTCAACTGGCCCCGCGGTTACTTTGGGCTCACTCTGGACTTCCACCCAGCTTCTCCTCCATCCCCGCCTCTGCTGTGTGGACCGAGGCTCTTCTTACCTGACCCAGTTGTCGCGGAACTTGCTCTGCTGAGGTTCATTCAAGTAAATGGTGCGAGCTGCCGCCTCTCCCTGGTCTGCAGAGGACGTGGCCCCGGACATCTCATCATCCGCCTTCTTGTAGCCCGGGTTAGAGCAAATAGGACCTGCCAGGAGCAGCCAAGCAAGACAGAAAGCAGCAGAGAGGAGGGAAGAGACAATTAGTTACAACGGGGAAAGAAGGCAAAGCAAGAGAGGAGCAAGAGGGAGGGACGAGGGCCCCAAAGCCTGCAAAAGGCGCAAAAATCCCGCCAGGCATCCCTCCAATTGGCCGCCCGGGGAGCCTCAGCGGGTCCGCTGGCGACCCTCCTCCTTCGTAAACTAGCCCCGAGGGAAGGTGGGTCCCAGCATCATCGCCGCCTCCCCGTTGTTCCCGGCGCTGCCTCCGCTCGCTCCCCAAAAGCCCTCCGCCTTGCAAGCGCACACCATCCCAAACGGCGCCCGCCGAAGGAACGCGACGCCCGCCCGCCCGCTCGCTTTGACTCGCGCCAGAGGAGGAGAAGAAACGCACCGAGCCGGCTGCGCTCTCCCGCCGAAGCAAAACAACAACAATCAAAGTCGTGGCAAAGAAAAAGGCGGGGCTTCCTCCCGTCCTGCCGCCGCCGCCGCCAGCGGGAGAGACCGCCCTCCCATCGATCGCCGGCGGCGCGGCGACAGCCCCGATTAGCGGAAAGACGCGGCCCGCGGGTTCGTTTTTATGGATGGGAGAAAGAGCGGACGGGATCGCGCGTGTTGGGTTCAGGCTTGGTGGCGGGCAAGGCGGTAAGAAAAAGACTCCGAGGAAAGGGAAAGGATGAGGGGACGTTGTAGATAGATGGATTGGTGCATATTTGCCCTGGAGCATCTTTCCTTCCTAATGTCCCTATTAAAGAATGACTGATGAATAATGCAAGATGAATGGATTCTTTATTTAGACTTTGGAAAAGCAGTAGATAATAACTTCAAGAGTGGCCTGGCGGGTGCGCCACTCCACGCGTTTTGATGCTGGGAGGTAAATAGCAAAGCATTGGCAGCCCTTTCCGATGCCACTGAATGGCGTCCCTTATTCTACTTGTTCAAGTGATTTAAGGACACCGAGGATGACATTTCTGTAAGTGACTCTTCAATATCCTGGAAGTAAAAATTAGGGATGTGGGGGGGGGGGGAGAGAGAGAATCAGACATTTCTTTAGCTTTTGGGACAAAAACAGCTCTAGCTCAGCAGGAACATCTTTGCTAAAGTTTTCTCTGCTTTATTATGCATTTCAGTCAATCAAGAGAGAATAGGGGATTTCTCTGCTTCTTTATACTTCAGTCGGCAGTTCTGTTGGGAAGTAATGTTGAGTAAATTGAGACAACTTAGGGAGAAGTTTGCATTAAGTTCAACAACTGCAAATTGTGGGCTTTTCCTATTGCATTTGAGGCCCGCTTCCACAATTTGTTGAGCGTAACTTGGATGTCTGCCATAAGGTCCTCTCTGTCTGGACCCACTGAAGCAGACATACAATAGTGAAACAGTTGTTACGGAATCCAAGGGAAAGAATGAATGACACACCATCTGTCGTCTTTCCTAACTGGCTGTGCTGGAATCTCCATCTAGGGCAGTGGTTCTCAACCTGTGGGTTGGGGGTCGAACGACCCTTTCACAGGGGTCGCCTAAGACCATCGGAAAACACATATTTTCGATGGTCTTAGGAACCAAGACACCAATTTGATGGTTGGGGGTCACTACAACATGAGGAACTGTATTAAAGGGTCGCGGCATTGGCAAGGTTGAGAACCACTGATCTAGGGTTTTTGTTCCTTTGTTTGAGGGTATGACCCTGTAGTCCCATTTGGCAATGAAACTCACTGAATTAATGTGATTTGTTCTTAGTGATTCGGTGTAGATCCCACCAAAGTGATGTCTACATCACTTTCAAGGGCAGAAAATGTAGGAAAATGCATCAAAAGTCTATCCAGGCAGCCCATATCAGAGGACTCCTTCATATTGGCTGAATTTATTTAGTGGCTCTGAACAAGCTATTAAAGCAGCTGCATCTTTTCCTGGGATCATGCAGCTCCCCTCTGCAGTTTGAAAAAGAGGAGTCTGATTTTAGATATTCCCAACAGGTGCTAGCTACACATGCATTGTGCCAAGAGTCACGCTGGCAGGATACAAATGATCTGATTAATTAAATATAAATTGTGCTCCATGTTTTGCCCTTAACATCCCTATCTCTGCACAGCTCTATTTCTAAAATACGTCCTGGTAATAAAAAATATCTTCTATCTCCACCAGCCACTCAACATTATCCTCAAAAGAAATGAATAAAAGCTAAATCTAAATATGGAAATGTTTGGAGTCATGGCACAACGCATCCCCATTATCACGTGATCAAAATTCAGATGCCTGGCAACTGACACATATTTGTGACAATTGCAGTGTCCCAGAATCATATGATCACCTTTTTATGACCTTTTGACAAACAAAGTCAATGGAGGAAGCCAGATTCACTTAACAACAGCGTTACTAACTCAAGAACTTCAGTGATTCATTTAACAACTGTAACTGAAAGTTAGGTCATAAAGTAGGGTAAATTCACCTAACAGATGTCTCACTTAGCAAAAGAAATTTTTGGGCTCAGTTGTGGTCCTAAGTCAAGGACTATCTGCAATCCTCAATATTTGCTAATGCTCTTTGTATTAACACAGTGGTAGACAAATTTAAACACTCAAAGAGCGATTTGGACCCGTTTCCCACAGAAAAGAAAACATCGGGAGCCACAAAGATCCTAACCGGAAGCCCCCTGTTCAATTCTGGAGCTGACCAGAAGTTCAGTTTCCCCACCATAGAGTCTCCTCCTAGCGTGGTGTACTTTTTCCTCTACCTGCCATAACCAAAAGCCCTACCAATTGTGGAGTCAATTGGAAAACTCTCCCCTTGCCATAGAGTCTTATCCTGGCACACTGTGCTTCTCTCCCCCCACCCACCGGAAGCTCCTCTCAAAATTGTGGCGCTGACCAGTGACGGAGCCGCAACAGAGGGAGGAAAGAGCCACATGTGGCTCCAGAGCCACAGTTTGCTGACTCCTGTATTAACATATTTTATATGACATTAGTTACTTATTTAGTAACTATATTTACACAAAACCCCAAACAAGGGGACCACATTTTATCCTACCATAATGTGCAAACCCATTCCATGTGGCTATTTTAAGATTTGAGTACATTGTTTGTAGGGGACGCAGTGGCTCAGTGGCTAAGACCCCGAGCTTGTTGATCAGAAGGTCAGCAGTTCAGTGGTTCGAGTCCCTAGCACCGCGTAACAGAGTGAGCTCTCGTTACTTGTCCCAGCTTCTGCCAACCTAGTAGTTCGAAAGCATGTAAAAAATGCAAGTAGAAAAATAGGAACCATCTTTGGTGGGAAGGTAACAGCATTCCGTGCACATTCAGCATTTAGTCATGCTGGCCACATGACCACGGAGATGTCTTTGGACAGCGCTGGGTCTTCGGCTTTGAAGCGGAGATGAGCACTGCCCCCTAGAGTCGGGAACAACTAGCACATATGTACGAGGGGAACATTTACCTTTACCTTATGTTGTTTGAATTAAGAAAAATGAATTGAATCAACCATGGTTAAATTGATCATGATAACCATATAATGCAAATGCTTTTTCTGAGCAGGAAGTGGTATCTCATAAAACATGCTACTCCGATACTAAGCATAGGTGAGACAGACATCCTCCCAACTTCACCCTTTGCTTCTTTCTTCAAACTATCACGGTTATGAACATATACATTTACATGTTCATATACATGTGCTCACACAGACACACAAAGACACACACGCACACTAAATCTTATATGATTTTTGCTATTTCCTATCTGTCTCTATTTTGTAAAGATTGGCATCTACTAAGACATAATGTGATTGACTTAGTTCTCAAGCCATTTGTTGTGGGAATCAGCCCTTTTTGTTTGTAGACAATAGTCTCTTAGGTGAATGACGGGTTCAAGCAAGCTTCAGTGCTTCTTCCCAAAAGTCACCCCATACATGACAAGCTTGCTGAATCTCTCAAGAAACTGGACATATTTTCAAACTAGTTCAACATAATTGGGCGAAGATATCCATAGGTGACGTTTCAGGGATTAGAGAAATCCTGGAGTCTGCAGACAGCATATTACTAGGCGGCATATAATCCCACCAATTGCTACTGAAACATAACTATTCTGGTGACAAAAGGGGAAAAAATGCATCAGGACTGCATTTCCCTGAAGAACATATCGGGACTGCATTTCCTCTATTTCCTGAAATTCCATTCCAATTAATTCAAATTGGATTTAGCTTTTGTGTGACCTTGCCTATTTCTTTGTCTCTCTGCTACCCATCTTCAGAATGCAACCCCTTCCAAGGTGAAGTGCATCCAGGTCACAAGTAAGGCACCCCAGCCTTCAAAGATCTGTCAGGAAATTCATGTATGTTTTATTTATTAAATGACCACTGCTGATCACACTCATTTACCATATCTAATCTGCCAGCTCTTTTGAAGGTCCTGCTTACACTGAAGCAGATCCATGCCTCTCAGACAAGAATAATATTTGAACAGCTGAAAGGAGTGACGGGCAACAAACTAGAACAAACAAAGTATCTGTTGTATTATCACATTTCATTTTATTTCATTTCATTTTAAAAAAACATCCATTTTAGCTAAAGCATTCTTTGGCACAGAATTGAAACGTAATTAATTTCTTGAGCCTTCCGCTAGGTCAATAGGAGCTGTATTGGCTGTAGTGATTTTTTTCTGTTTTTTTAAAAAGAATGAAGCCCACAGCAGAAAGATGTGTATTGTTGAGTGCATTTACTCTAAAGATACGGACCTTCCTTTAAGGTCAGCTTGAAAAGTAAGTAAATCATCTTTACTTTTAAAGGTCAACTTTAGCAAAACATCTCTTCCAATGGTAGATGATCAGTCAAAAGGTAATTCTTGGCTGTAAATATTTGAAGAGTGTTTTCCTATGCCTCGTCCTAGGAGGAAAAGGTAAAGGGTTCCCTGTGGCTTTTTACTCCCCTAGTCTAGTCGTTGTGACTATAGGGGGCAATGCTCATCTCTGTTCCCAAAGCCATTGAGCCAGCGCTGTCCGAAGACATTTCTGTGGTCATGTGGCCAGCATGATATCATGAAGCGTTTTTACCTTCCTACAATACCTACAATAATCTCTGTGGTTAGAGTACAGTACTGCAAGCTACTTCTGCTGATTGCCAGCTGCCTGCAATTTGGCAGTTCAAATCCTACCAGGCTCAAGGTTGACTCAGCCTCCCAGCCTTCCAAGTTGGGTAAAATGAGGACCCAGATTGTTGGGGGCAACTATGCTGACTATTGCTATTTATCTACTTGCATTTGCATGCTTTCAAACTGCCAAGTGGTAGAAGCTGGGGTGAGCATGGGAGCTCCCCCCATTGCGTGGCACTGAGTCTCAAGCCCGGGCTGCCAACAACCCAGCATCTTAACTGCTAAGCCCCCATGCCCCTTTGCTATGCATGCAGAAGTAAAATAGCAGGATCTAGCTGTGTAGAAAACTATTACAGAAATTATGATAAAAATAAAGAATAGTTTTTTCTTAGACTTTAATATAGTTGAGCATAAGAAATTAAGAGTTAAGCCATCCATTTTAAATAAATCTCATAAAATTTTATAATCTTTCAGTAACCAGCGAAGGTTCAAAGCACTTTCCCCTTTTCTAAAACCTCCAATTCTTTCTCTGGTCCTAAAGTACACGTGATTGGCTTAGATCCATTTACACATACATGTTTCTTTCACCAAGCTATATATAAGAGCTGTGGTGGTGCAGGGGTTAGAATGCAGTATTGTGGGCTAATTCTGTTAATTCTGCTTCCTGCCAGCAGTTCGATTCTCATCAGATCAAGGTTGACTCAGCCTTCTATTCTTCTGAGGTCAGTAAAATGAGGACCCAGATTGTTGGGGGCAATGTGCTGACTCTGTAAACTGCTTAGAGAGTTTACCTAAGACCAGAGGTGGGTTCCTACCAGTTCGCACCTATTCGGTAGAACCGGTTCGTCAAACCCACCACTGGTCCTTGGATATGATTATTCTACACTATCATGCTCATATTTATAAAACTCAGTGCCTCTGTGAAAGGTAAGGATGACTACTGCGTTTGTGGTGCAATCAGAACATTGCGTGTGTTGAAGTTGTTTTAACGCAAACCAAAGATGCCTTTTAAAAAACAAGTTTACATCATATTCTTATGCATGCCAGTGCTGCGTGTGAGGTAATTTAAGGTGGTTCTGACAAGTGTCATCAGCATCTTCATATCTGGTCACATGGGCGGCAAGCCACTCCCATCTGGTCACATGGGCAGCAAGCTACTCCCACAAAGGAGGCCACACCCACAGAGTAGGTTCGAACTATTTTTGAAACCCACCCCTGCCTAAGACCTACAGATGGAAAAGATCTGCATTGCAATGCCCTTTGGAAAGAAGCAGTGTTTGTACCTTAGGAGAAGGGATGCATAATCGTACCTGTGCATCTACATCCCTTTAGGCAAAGTAGTTCTTCTATCGCTGTGGTTTCCATGGAAATCCAGTAACATGTCTGGTCCAGGATGCAAAGAATTTACAGATGTACCAAGACTGGCAAATGTTTTGTCTTATGGTTAAAGTTTCTTTAATAAAGGAGAATATTTGTAGTTCAGGGTTGACATAAAAGGTCCTTGGTGCTCTCTGAGCTTGCTTGTTTTCTTGCAGACGTTTCATTACACAAAATAGGTAACCTCATCAGTGCTAGTCCTAGGTAACATCATCAGGACTAGCACTGAAATGTCTGCAAAAAAAAAAAAACAAGCAAGCTCAGGATCCCTTAGAGTTGCTTTGAATGTTACTCCTAAAGACTCCAGATTTTAGGAGTTTATGGACCACTCTTGGAACAATAGCCAGGAAAAAAAAAAATCTATTGATGCAGAGTTCCCATACAATTTAAAACTGCCAAAACTATCGTAACAATTATGAAGAAATACAGTCAACATTTTATATGGAAATAAAAGTAGTAAGACTGGAAGTGTCTGTGTCTCAAACTACACGAAGATGCAGCTTCGCTGTATAACTTCAGTAAGATTTCATACTTCGTATGTACTTCTGTAAGGAAAAGTAAGGCCACGATGTAGATAAAACTATACAAAAAATGTCTGTATTGCATCTTGGCATTTCTTGGCAATCTATTAATCTATTAGGTCCGAGATTTCATAAATCATAAGTTATGTTTCATTTGCTTCAGTGTGGTAAAAAAAATAATTGGGAACATTCTGTTCCTTAAATTAATTAAAATGTCCTGAAATCTAAGAGGTACAGTGGTTCCATTCATGTTGCTAGGAATACATAATACAAAGTTACACATTTAAGCTATATTTTCTTATTCATAGTTAAATAATTGATATACGTAGGGAAGACAAATCTATCAAAGACAATCCTCCCAGTTCATGCCAGAGAAATCAGAAGATCCAGGCAATTCGAGTGGGTTTAAAGATTTATTGCAAGCTTAAGCTCTCCACGAGAATCAGAACAGCCAAAGCAAATTGGTGGTTCCCTAATCATCTTTGTTGCTCTTCTCTGCACTCTTTCTAGAGTCTCCACATCTTTTTTACACTGTGGCGACCAAAACTGAATGCAGTATTCCAAGTGTGGCCTTACCAAGGCATTATAAAGTGGTATTAACACTCCACGTGATCTTGATTCTATCCCTCTGTTTATGCAGCCTAGAACTGTGTTGGCTTTTCTGGCAGCTGCTGCACACTGCTGGCTCTTATTTAAATGGTTGTCCACTAGGACTCCAAGATCCCTCTCACAGTTACTACTATTGAGCAAGGTACCACCCATACTGTACCTGTGCATTTCATTTTTCCTGCCTAAATGTAGAACTTTACTTTACATTTCAATATACCCAGAGTTTTTTTAGTTTACTTTTTTTTTAGTTTATCATATAGATTGTTTCACTGGATGTATTTAAGTTTCTCAAGACACCATTTGTTTTGTTGTTGTTTACTTTTTTCTCATTTCTCCTCTTTTTGCTTTTAGGTTTTTAAGCTAGCCCAGTACACGCTATCAATTTGAGCAGGGAGGCAGTATATTGGAAGACTCTTTATCAAACTTCTGCTTTTTCTCTGTTTATTCCATCCTTGGAAATGTACTGCCTTATATTTGGACTCTTGTTTTTCCTGCTTATTCAGCAGGAAGTCACCAACAATGGGCTTTCAGCTGAGAACCGATTTGCACCAATAGCGATTGAGGGGAGGATTTTTATTCCTTTCTGCTGATCATTCAATCCATCAAAGCATTCAGCATTTCTTGCCATCCCTTTCCTTCTACCGACAAACTCCTGTTAGCTTTCTACGTCAGTAAGAGCAATGGGTTTACTCTCTAGCAAGTATGTTTGAAGTTATAATTGAAGTTTGAATTCATTTGGCAAATATCCAACACAGCCTGCATTCAATAGGAGAAACTATTTTTCAGTAGCTCAAACAAAATATATTTAGGAAATGTGGCTGCTAATGCTTAATATGTGTGCCATTTTAGCATATAAAGCCACATGAAACATATACACATACCAGTATTATCTGATTCATGTTCATTTCTCAAGTCTAAGTGAAGACTGAATGCCAGCAAAGCCAATAGTTGGGTAGGAAGTTAGATTGAAAGATAGTGGAGTGCTGCTTAAGGGTCCCTGCATCATTTGTACTATTCTCCAGTCTCAGTATGTACTGGAAGATGTTGTTTTATATGAAAAAGAACCAATCAGATGAGAGATCTGGATTATTTTTTTACACTGAATTTACAGAAAGGATTTGCTGGACTTACTACATTAGAAGTACAAAGTGGACTTGATAAGGATAAAGAAAAGAACTTCGAGAAAAGAGAAGAGCATATGAGAAAGCAAATCCTAGAACTTCCTTTGAGGATTTTAAAAACTGCGGAAAAAAAGAATACAAAATTGATTTATTGACGATCAAAATGATGAGTTACTTTGATCGATATTTAATGGTTTTTGATTAGGACTGGATGCCAATTCATGGTTATTTCTGGTAACGTTTAATTGTTGTTTGAGTGGGATTGAATTTTAATTATTTGAAAAGAGGAAACAGGGAGATTTGTTTTAAGGAAAAAAAAGAAAGATTCGGACTGGGTTTAATAAATAATTTGTAACATGTTGTTTCTAATAATTTGTACGGGACTTTTGTTGTTTAAAAGGGAGAAATAGAAATGGGTTTATAAAAACTGGGGTTAGATATGGAATGAAAGGAAGTCTGATTTTATTTTAAGAGGTAGTGATAACTTCTTAATTTTGATTATGCTTGCTTGGTATAAAGAGGTTCTTTTTCTTTTTTAATGTATTTAAAAATATTTTAATGTATGATTTAGTGTATGAGTTTTACTTGTATGATATAATATTAAATAAAATTGTTGGGAAAAAATAAGATGTTGTTCTATCACCACTATTGGGGAAAATATTACATTAAAATGGCAGGGACCTTTCTTGTTCTTTGGCTCAGACTGAGCTTGCCTTGAGCTACACCTTATGAAAACCACACTATGTCCTACAAAACATTCACCTCTGAAGAGAGAGAAAAGTGAAAGTCAATGAGACTTTCTGTCACTTCTATTTGATAGATAGCCTTCAAATTACATTTTGTGGTGCGACATAGCAGCTTCTCCAAGCCTGCAGATGCTACAACCATAACTTTGTGCGAGCCAAATGTAGGTATTTTAGCAAGAAGCTAAAAAGAATCTATTTATAAAGAAGGCATGATGCCATAAATAGTAAAAGGACACATTAGCAATAATAAAACAACTAATGGCAATTACCTTTTTCAATAAAACCATATGTAGCTCGAGGATGAATTTTGAGTCTTTGGTACTTTTTGAGTTTGGATGTTTGTATGCAGACATTTCATTACCCAACTAGATAACATCATCAATGCTAGTGAGTGTGGGGTTTGCTCTCTATTTATATATAATAGGTTATCCTGCCAGTATTGGGGGGAGGATGGTTTTCTCATTAGCAGTCCCTTGATTAGGGTATTGTCTTCTGCTTGATCGTTTGTCTGGTGTTAATCCCTGCTTATCTAGTTGTTGGCTGCTGCAGAAGACATGTTCTAGTCTTTTAGTTTCCTTCTTAACTTTTTTAGATGTCTCTTTTGAATGATAACCTATTAATGATAACCTGTACATATGGTTTCCTTCTAAGTGTCCATTGATGGTTGATGTGTCTGAATGCTGAAATTTCCAAGAATTCCCTAGTATTTTTATTTAACTTGGATTAGAATTTCTCCTGTGACAACTATTGGTGAGTCTGTCCATGTATTGTAAGCTTAAGAAATTTTCATCCTGTCTTCTGACTGCTAGATGATGTTCATGGAGGCACTCTATTGATCTTCTGCCTTTCTATCTTATATAGTGGCTGATATAGTCCATACATTGGACTATATACCGCTTTATAGTGCATAGTTACAGCCCTCTCTAAGCAATTTACAGAGTCAGCATATTGCCCCCAACAATCTGGGTCCTCATTTTACCCACCTCGGAAGGATGGAAGGCTGAGTCAACCTTGAGCCTGGTGAGATTAGAACTGTGAAATTGCAGGCAGTCAGCAGGCAGCAGAAGCAGCCTGTCGTACTGCACTCTAACCACTGTGCCACCATGGCTCATGCTGTTGTTTGTCCAGTGTTAATCCCAAATAAACTGGAATTAAAAAGTTTGATATAATGTCTTTCTGCAAATGTCAATGCATACTTACTATTTACTTTTTTTATTTACCGATTCTGTTTTATCGAATAGTATAATGCACTCTCATACAAGACAGTAGAAGCATTTTTATTCATTCCCAATTCATACTCTAACTTGCAGGCTGAACATAGCATATGTATGGGCTATATTTGCCAATAGATCCAGGAAATTAAATTGCCTTTGCTTGGAATGCCATTAAGAGGACATACTGAGAAAAAAATGTTATTAAGAGATAGCATTCATGGTCCAGATGTAAGGCCACAGCTTTTTGCTGAACCAAACAGAGCATACTTTACTACTATTTATGAATAAAATAATGTAGGGTTATACTATAAGTAAATTATGAACAGCCACTTTATCTCAAAGGCCACTAACAGCAAAGAAAGCATATTTAAAAGATATAGCAAAACAGGAGGTCCGTAAAAATTCAGACAATGACACAAGAAGTAGTACATAAATGAATTAAGAAAGTATCAAAAGAATCAAAGAAATTGTTAAGTGCTTGCTGTTTTTAAAAAAATGAAATTATGATTTATTATAATGAATGCAGGTATATTCTCAAGAATTGCCGGCATTTCAGCTCTCCACATGACACAATATATGATCTACGATACAGAAAAATGATATCCAGAGTTGCCCAATGTCTTTGCATTGCTGAATTTCTTTCATATTAATCCAGTAAAAGAAGCAGGATATGTCATAGTAGATTCAGGGCTACATAAACCCCAAACAATGTAAGGCTACAAGCTGAACAAAGCCAAAATAAGATCATTGTTCTGGATAAGCAGATCTTTGCAAGTGATAATCTGGAAGCCAGTGACGTGCAGTCAGGTGAGGTAAGTGAGGCACAGCCTCACCTCTCATCATGAAAAGAAAAAAAAAGTCAAAGGAAAAAATAAATTAAATGCTTGTGTTTATCTACTGATCTGTACCATAAAGTTATTTTCCATTTAACTTCACCAGTTTTACAATATTTAGTATTAAAATTTCAGAATTTTCACATTTACTGTTCAACTAGTCAGGCGAGAGCTGAGGTGAGGCTGAGCTAGCTGCTGTCTCACCATGGATGACTCTGCTTAACTGTTTTACATGATCTGTAATGAGACTGTATTGCTGTCTCTCTGTATGTCACTTTTAATAGTTTAGCTGATGTATATAATAAAAAATGGAGTGTTTTTTGTCAACAACTACGTGTGGAACGTGTTTCTTGCGCTGAGCGATCATAAAACGCCTAAAAAGTCAGACTAGGTGAGGCCAGTTCTCCTGCCTCATAGTAGAGGGCGCTCATTCTTCCTGTGACTCAGCGGCAGCAGACTAAGTGACAGCCACAGAGCGCGATGACATCAAGGACGACTTTCTTCCCTGGCCATGATCGCCATTGAGACAGAGAGACTTTTAAAACTAAAAGAAGACAATGAAAAATTCTACCAACAAGTTATAGATGCTTTTGTTCAGAAGGAGCAACAGATGGCTTCATTTATAAGTAAAGGTAAGACCCATAATAACTTCAATTTTTTTCAATTAAATGTGCTTTTTTGTGTGCTACAGTATATGTAAAGAATGCTGATATGAGACTTTAAACATAACCCGTTAACTGCTGCCAATCAAATATTGGATAAGATAATTTGTACGATTTTAATGTTTGTAAATCTGATTGTGATGACATCAGTGCCTCACCAGCCATAAACCTCACCACACATCACTGCTAGAAGCCCTCTGTACTGTTTAAGCTGAGACAATTTGCTTGACTTGAAGCCAGAAAGTGTTTTCAATGTCAAAGTTGAGATCACGAACATTAAAAAAAAAATACTTTCTGCAAATAAACAAAGTACATTTTCTGTATTCATAAACAGCCTTCTAAAGTTTCAGATAAGCTTCATGTGAAAGCAATATATCAGCTATTTTCTCAAGAATTCTACAGCAAACGCAAACAATCTATTAAATTTCACTTGTTGAGACTTTTTCCCTGAGCATCCAGGCAAGGCGTAACTAGGTAGAGATGAGGGAGTCTTTTCAGGTTTATTTCACACTTTTCCCAGAGTGATAAAACAACCTGAAATTAACTGGAAAGAATCTCAGCGTGTGAAAAAATAGAAAATGCTTCTCTTCCCCCCACCCCAACAACAGTAAAATTTATGTTGTACCTAGAAAGAAATCATCTCCACAACCAAGGATTTTAAAATCTATGTATTCCTGGTCCGGAGACTTGAAGGACACCCCTACTTCATACCTGCCCCCCCCCCCACTTTCTGGGGTCATTATAAATCAGGGAATTAAAGTGGCAGGGAAGAATGGGAGAGAGGGTTATTGGGCTGCCATAAGACCAGTTCATGCTCAGCATTAATGGTTACTTGGTAACTCACTGTTTCTCCACCCAACTAAACCTATGAAGTTTGCTTGGAGGAAGAAATGTTAACTAGCTGTGGTTAATATATGAATAATTAAATATGTGTTCTCTTTACTATAAGTTTCAGGTAAACAAACTGAATACTATATGATATGGGAATTATTTTATCAATGGTTAGAAAATAAAAATGAAAGTTGGAAATAAAAGAAGGAGATTAAAGAAGAGTAGAAAATACATTAAGATAGAGATACAAACAATATGATAATTGTTAGTATTATGAGGAAGATTATTATGTTTAATGTTATTATTACATTTTTATTAGAAGATATGTTAAGAGGAAAAAATGAACAGGTTCACTATGTTCAACTACTTAATATATTATAATTCTAAGATTAGAGAATTAATATCAATGTAAATGATGTTGTAAATTTTGATGATCATTGCACAGCGATATTTACACTCACGCTGTTTAAGAAAAGACAGAATGTTTATATTTTTAAAAAACTTTTTTTAAAAAAAGACTTGAAGATTAATAGATTAATGTTTGAATGTTTGAATGTTTATTAACATTTGTAGGCCGCCCTTTTCCCTGAGGGGACTCAGGGCGGCTCACATAAAATCAGGAAGGGGAATACAAACAATGACGTAGACACATATAATAAAAGTAATAAGCAACATTCATTCATCATTCGGGAGGGGCGGCTATCCTTGTCCCCAGGCCTGACGGGCTAGCCAGTTCTTAAGGGCTGTGCGGAAGGCCTGGACGGTGGTGAGGGTACGAATCTCCACGGGGAGCTCGTTCCAAAGGGTCGGGGCTACTACTGAGAAGGCCCTCCTCCTTGTAGTTGCCAGCCGGCACTGGCTGGCCGATGGAATTCGGAGGAGGCCCAATCTATGAGATCTAATTGGTCGCAGGGAGGTAATTGGCAGAAGGCGGTCTCTCAAGTACGCAGATCCACTACCATGCAGGGCTTTATGGGTGACTAGTAGCACCTTGAAGCGCATCCGGAGATCGACAGGTAGCCAGCGCAGCTCGCGGAGGATAGGTGTTATGTGGGTGAACCGAGGTGCACCCACAATCACTCGCGCGGCCGCGTTCTGGACTAGCTGAAGTCGCCGGATGCTCTTCAAGGGCAGCCCCATGTAGAGCACATTGCAGTATTCCAGCCTAGAGGTCACAAGGGCCCGAGTGACTGTTGTGAGAGCCTCCCGATTCAGGTAGGGTCGCAACTGGCGCACCAGGCGAACCTGGGCGAATGCCCCCCTGGTCACAGCCGTCAGGTGGTGGTCAAAAGATAGCTGTGGATCCAGGAGGACTCCCAAGTTGCGAACCCTCTCTGAGGGGTGTAAAATTTGACCCCCCAGCCTGAGTGATGGAATATTGGTCGAATCTTTGGGAGGGAAGCACAACAGCCACTCAGTCTTTTCTGGGTTGAGTACAAGCTTGTTAACCCCCATCCAGTCCATAACGGCCTCAAGGCCTCGGTTCATCACGTCTGCCGCTTCATTGAGTTGGCACGGGGCGGACAGATACAACTGGGTATCGTCCGCATATTGATGGTATCTTATCCCGTGCCTGCGGATGATCTCTCCCAGCGGTTTCATGTAGATGTTGAATAGTAGGGGGGATAAGACCGAACCCTGAGGCACCCCATATGTTAGGGGCCTAGGGGACGATCTCTGCCCCCCCACTAACACCGACTGCGACCTGTCCGAGAGGTAGGAGGAGAACCACCGCAACACGGTGCCTCCCACTCCCACTTCCCGCAGTCGTCGCAGAAGGATACCATGGTCAATGGTATCGAAAGCCGCTGAGAGGTCAAGGAGAACCAGGATGGAGGGATGTCCTCCATCTCTGGCTCTCCAGAGATCATCGGTCAATGCGACCAAAGCGGTTTCTGTGCTGTAACCGGGTCTGAAGCCTGACTGGAAGGGGTCGAGATAGCTTGCTTCCTCCAAGGACCGCTGGAGCTGGAAGGCCACCACCTTCTCAACAACCTTCCCAAGGAAGGGAAGGTTGGAGACTGGGTGATAGTTATTAAGAACAGCTGGATCCAGAGATGGCTTCTTTAGGAGGGGTCTCACCACCGCCGCTTTCAGTGCGGCGGGGAAGTTCCCCTCCCGAAGAGAGGCGGTAACAACCGCCTGGATCCAGCCTCGTGTCACCTCACTGCTGTTAGTAACCAGCCATGAGGGACACGGGTCCAGTACACAGGTGGAGGCACTTACAGCCCTCATGGCCTTGTCCACATCCCCGGGGGTAACATCCTGAAACTCAACCCAGAGATGGTCTACTTGATCCTCTTGTGCCTCGGCTGGAACTGCGGGGATGGAGTCCAAGTCCGACCGAAACCGAGCAATTTTGTCCGCTAAGAATTGGGCATAATCCTCAGCTCTGCCCTGCAAGGGTTCCCCCGCTTCCCTTTTATTTAGTAGGGAGCGGGTTATCCTAAACAGGGCGGCTGGGCGGGACTCAGCGGACGCAACCAAGGTGGCTATGTGAGATCTTTTCGCTGCCCTAAGTGTCCTGGTGTATTCCTTGGTGCTGGTGGTTACCATTGCTCGGTTCGATTCGGACTTATCGGACCTCCATCGGTGCTCTAGGCATCTCCTCCGGCGCTTCATCTCCCGGAGTTCCTCGGTGAACCAAGGAGGTCTCCGGGATCCGCCGCCTCGGAGGGGCCGTAGTGGCGCAATCCGGTCGAGGGCCTCCGATGCCGCCGAGTGCCAAGCAGCAACCAGAGTCTCTACCGGACTGTGGGCGAAAGTATCAGGAATGACCCCAAGCTCCGTCTGGAACCTTAACGGTTCCATAAGTCGCCTGGGGCAGAACCACCTGGTCGGTTCCTCCTCCCTACAGTGGGGGTTTGGTCTCCGGAAGTCGAGCCTCAGTAGGCAGTGGTCTGACCACGACAGGGGTATGATGTCGTTACCCCTCAGACCAAGATCACAAATCCACTGCTCCGAGAGGAATACGAGGTCGAGCATGTGACCCGCTGAGTGGGTTGGGCCCCGGATTACTTGGGTCAAGCCCATGGCTGTCATGGAAGCCATGAACTCCTGCGCCCCATCAGAGTTTTCACCGAGCGATGGCAAGTTAAAGTCCCCCAGGACCATCAACCTAGGGAACTCAATTGCCAGCTCGGCTACCGACTCGAGGAGCGAGGGGAGGGCTGCTGCAACGCTGTTGGGAGGCAGGTACGTTAACAGCAGACCCACTTGACCCTTGAGGTCCAACTTTATCAGCAGAGACTCACACCCGACAAGCTCCGGAGCAGGGACCCTACGAGGAACTAACGACTCCCGGATAACAATGGCCACACCCCCACCCCTTCCCTGGGCTCTCGGCTGGTGTAGCACCTGAAATCCTTCTGGGCACAGCTCTACAAGGGGGACTCCTCCCTCTGGGCCCAGCCAGGTTTCAGTAATACATGCCAGGTCTGCCCTCTCGTCTAAAATTAAGTCCCGGATGAGAGGAGCTTTATGTACCACAGACCTGGCATTTAGCGACAGCAGCCTGAGTCCAGGGTCCTGACTACTTGCGCCATCTGGTCTCGGAGTGGGACTCATAGGGCCGGAAGGAGGGATCTCTGTAATGTAGGGAACCCTCCTTCCCTGGTAATGGCCTGCCCTAAAGTCCCCGCCATATCTGCCCCTCCCTGTTACGACCGTAATACCCCGACCCTCTCCCGCGTCTCTGGTCCCCTCAACCACCCCCATGGCCCCCGCATCTCCCGGCAGGTCCTCCGAATCATACATACCCATGCACTCCCCCAAACAGTCCCCACGTAAGAGTTAAAACACAGAAATTTACAACAATATAATAATAAAAAGTGGGACATTCATTCATCTCATACGTATCTCATGCATATCCCATACAAAGAAAGAAGAGAAAGATGAAAGAAAAGAAAGAAACTAAAATAATTGCGCAGTTGATTAAAATTTAAGGTGCGAGTTCAGATGGCAAAATTGGCTCTTAATGTTCAGAGTTGAAGTGGCTAGGGACCAATTATAGTTCAGATGGAATATATGGGGGAGTGTCTTATAGCCCCTCTCTTCTTCTGTAAATTTGTTGGTCAAAAGGTCCTGCGGGGGTTCAGTGCGAACACACAATGCTGCCATCATCTGTCCACCCGCAGCCCAGGTCCAAAGTTTTCCTTCAGGGGGTAAAACCACTCCAAGGAATTCCCAAAGGCACACCACTAAAAATAAATAGGGTAAAAAGATGGAACAGGCGTTGTAATTGCCAGGGGGCACCGTCGCTGTTCTCAAGATGGAACTTGCTCCCTCAGTGTTAAATGGCCGAGGCAGCCCGAGAACCACCGGAATCCCTAGAGCCAATGGGGTCATCCAGGTCTGTAAAGTCCAAGGGTGGTCTCCCCCGTTCCTCGTCCCCACTGCAGGCAGACAGAGTAGGGAAGTGGGGCAGACGATAAGGCCGCCAACGAACGACGCCGCTGCCACCGAGCTGAGGTTCCTCTCCTCGCCGCCGAACAGCTGATATGGGCGAAACAGCACGGAGACCGCTGGAACCGCCAGGATCCACGCGGTCCGCGGTCGCAACGTCCAAACGGCTTGGAGACGGTCCTGGGGGTGGTCCCACAGCCGTAGGGCGCTCCCGTCGCGGGCAGGCGAAGCTGGAAGGTGAAATAGGCGACGGAGCCGCCGAAGAATGCCGCCGCCGTTTCCAGGCTGAGATCCCCCTCCTCGCTGCCGAGCGGCCAGACCAGCATGGAAGCCGCTGAAGACGCTAGAGCTTTTGCGGTCCGGGGCTATCCCCAAAGAGGTAACCCCTACCGCTAGCTGATCTTTTCGGGCTCCCTGGGTCTCAAGCCTCCCAGACGAGCCACTCATATTATATTTTAAAGTTGTTACTCGCGGTTTTTTCTGCATTTTCGCCGGGTAATTTAGAGCGGACGGAGCCTCGCAGCCATCTTGGTCTCGCGCATGCGCATGCGCGAAGATTAATTAATTTTTAAAGATTACAAAAACACAATCTGCCTTGTTTCTCTCCCTCCATCTCCAGGCTTGAAGATGGGTGTTTAATGGCTAATGCTGGCATTGAAACCATGCCAATTTATTCAGAAATGAAAAACAAAACTCTAAGCAGAGATCTGTATCTCTGATCTGATGGTCTTGCTCAGTGGTGCGATACGACCGGTACGCCCTGGTACGGGCGCACCTGTGCCTGCTGGGATCACCAGGTACCGTTCCGGTTTGCTGCTCTGGAGGGCCCGCCCGCCCTCCTTACCTGTATTTGACTTGATCGGGACTTTCACGCACGTGCACAGACTATATGGTGCATGTGCGATGTTCCATCCAGCAGCTGGAGCATCGAGGGCGGTAAGTACACATGTGTGTGCTGTGCGCGTGCTGCGTGTGTGCCCGTGATGGATGCCCGGCCCCGTTGCAGCGTACCAGTTGCAACGGGGTCCAGAACCCACCACTGGTCTTGCTTAAATTAAAAAGCATTCCATTTAAACCAAGTCAACCCTTGGTTTGAACACAATAATATATCTTTAAAGAAAAAAAATATAGTGGTATCTCAGTACTCATCGTTAATTGGTTCCGGGAGGCACAATTAGTACCCAAACAAATTTTCCCATAAGGAATAATGTAGTAGGTCACAAAGCAGCCAACAGCGACAAGTTCTAGCTTATACATTGAGTACTAAACAAACAACGAGCACCAGGACAAAATGTTTGCATCAAAATGCATGGGGCACCAAATTTGATAAGTTTCAAAGGAGTTGAGTACCAAGGTACCACTGTACATTGATCGCATGAAATTGTGTCCATAGCTAACCAATTACAGATTATAAATGTTTAACATTTTTTTAAAAAAATGTACTGTACTTGGGCAATTAGCTTAGGTATTGAAAGCAGGTGTGCTTATAACTATTTTGATCACCTCCTGCATCTGTTCAGAGATCTACCATAGTTGGTGTAGCAGTTAAGACATCAAGATAGAAATCTGAAGATAGTGAGTTTTAGTGAGTTTAGGTATAAAGCCAACTGGGTGACTCTGGCCCAGTTCCTCTCCCTCAGTCCCTGGAAGAAGGCAATGCAAGACCACTTCCCAAAAAATATTGCCAAGAAACTGCATGGACTTTCCAGGCAATTGCCAGGAATTAAAAATGATTCAAAGTCCATGCCCCCCCTTCACTTGTCCTTCTCCTGCGTAGCTCTAGACCAGGGGTGTCAAACTCAATTTCCTTGAGGGCTGCATCAGGGTTGTGTTTGATCTTGCGGGGGCCACAGAGGGCGTGGCCAGGGCGAGCATGGCCAGCTCAATGTTGACATATGTCGGGAGTGCCTGTGGTGGCCGGAACACTCTGCCAGCAAAAACGGGCTCCCAAGCTCTGTTTCTGTCTGCAACGGCCTCCTGCAACCCTCTGCCAGCCAAAATGGAGCTCAGAAGGGCCATGTGTGGTCATTTTCACCGGCACCATGGGCTGTTCCTTCGCTGTTTCTAAGGCAGCCCCACGGAGCAGATCTAAGCATCCCTCAGGCCAAATCCAGCCCCCTGACCTTAAGTTTGACACCCCTGCCCTAGACAATTATTATTATTTATTATTTATTAGTTTTGTATGCCGCCCACTCTCGGAAGACTCGGGGTGGTCATAGTTATGATGGTAGTCCCTCATCTCTACCTGAATACTGTCAGCACAACTGTCATCATAAACCTATCAGCTCAGTTGTCAAACAGTTTTGCTATATTTCTAAATGGCCCTCACTTTCTTTATTTTTAGAGTGCTTCAAATCCACCGCAATCCCAGGGCACAACAGAAAGTAAAATAACAAATGTGGTTAATGTAATCCAAATGAGTGTGGGAACCAGAGGATGACTACCAGGGAAAGCAAGGATAAAATCTTAATTAGGCCCCCACAATCAGACAGCAAAAGTGTGTTGAGATAAAACAGCTCCTTTACTTTACTGGGTGATGGGTAGAAGGAGGGGGCTATTACACAGAAAGTCTTGTTATGTTACCCAAGCCCTACAAACCTCACTAGATAACTGGATTCACTAAAGGGGACTTGCTTTGCAAACCTTTTGTAGCACTTTCTACCTGGGCATCCCAGTAATATAAGACATCTCTAATTTATTTTTAATGAGCTTGAACTGCCTACTAAGGTGATATGTTAGGATTCCGAGATCAGAGCCCAAAAAAAAATCCAATGGCTCTTTGGCATTTAGTAATTACCCAGATTTTTATGACCTACCCTTGTGAGACCACTAACAAAAAGGTTTTATGTTAGAAGCGATACTATTCAGGTTCTAATCTGACAACACCTGCTTCGTCTTTTCTATTCCCTTCTTTGGTTTAAAACTTTACAGGGAGAGCCAAGCAGACCATTCTGTTAAGTTGTAAGTCAGTCAGGAGACACAATTCAAGAAGTCATATTCAAGGAGTCAAAGGCAGGCCCAGTCTATGAATGTAAGTCAAGGTCCCCGGTAAATTGCAGAGACAAAATCAAACAGCAATCAAAAGCAAGCACGAAAGCAGCCAGAGATGAGCACAGTTCCGATAGCTAGTGCCAGAAATGGAAGGGTTTAAAGCCAAATTGCCTGGAGCCATGCCCAAGCCCGGCTAGAGACAATCCAAGCCATTTGGGAAACAATTCTTCTAGGAGAAGGCCACTTTTTTTCAGTAACCATTCACTTCTGAAGAAGACTTTGCTTCCCAGCAGCCACATTGAAACAACCTGAATCCCTCAACTGCCTTGTTTGATGCTGTGGTTGTCCTTGGTCTCTGATTTAGGAATGGGATTCAGTTCCTTTGGATGGCATCTTTGGAGGTCCCTGAAATATATGAGTTTGGGTTCAGGTTAGTGGTGGGTTGCTAGCCGGTTTACTACTGGTTCGCTTGTGCTCGCACGCACAACACTTCTGCGCAGAAGCATCTGGGCGGGTGGGCAGAGCCTCCCACGGCCACCACTACTAGTTCGGCCGAACTGGGCCAAACTGGAAGCAACCCACCTCTGGTTTAGCTTCTAATGAAGACTTCTCTAGCTGACATATGATAAAGATGAATAAAAGAATAAAAGCACATTCTAAGGCTTTACTCATTGCTGCTCTTCAGAACAAATCCCACTACAGCAATATTGCAATAATTTATATAGAAATTAGATAGCCACAAGAAAAAAAAAAACTGGAAGGAAATAATGGCTACTAAATCAAAATAGCTCAGGCAATTGAAGATACATACTTTTAATAAAGTACATTGTGGCCAATAAACTCAGATGACTTTTACACTGCTCAAAATGTATTACTTTGCAAACAGTTGTTGCTGAAGAGTTGCTGAACATACAGGTAGTCCTCAACCTACGACCATCATTGAGCCCCCCAATTCCATTGCTAAGCAAGACAGTTAAGTTATTTTATGATCTTTCTTGCCGTAGTTGTTAAGTGAACTACTACAGTTGTTAAGTAAGCGGCACAGTTGTTAAGCGAATCTGGCTTCCCCATTGACTTTGCTTATCAGAAGGTCGCAAAAGATGATCACATGACCCAGGACACCATTGTAAATACATACTGGTTGCCAAATACCTGAATTGTGATGCAGGCCTCGTGTATATTATTCAGCATTATAGTATAATATAGCCTTTATTGTCATCGTACATCATGTGTACAACAAAATTGGTTATGCTTAGATTAACGGGACATTTCCTCAAAGATATGTATGAAGCTTTAGTCTGGGGGAGGTTACAAATAAAATTGTCTCTTCTTAACATATTTCTAATAATCAGTGGTTTGTGTTACAAACATAACAACTTCCAGCTTTCCAGGCTGCTTGGAAACAACATATTTGATATCTATCATGAGTCATCAGCCCATGGGTACAAGTTATCTGCCAACATCGGAGAAAATAAAATTTAAAACAGTCAAATCTTTTAATAGAAAAGATCTCATGAAATTGCTAGAAGTTAATAAAACTATGCATGAAAATGCTCTTCTGAGTTTATACCATTCTCTTGCAAGATCTCATAGGTTTTCTCCAATTTGGATGACCAGCTTGCAGTCAGTATATTTTTAATTATGGTATAATAATTTCCAACTTCCTAGCAAAACATAATCTATGATACGGGTGTCAAACTCGCCGCATCACATTGACGGCACGTGGCGTGGCTTGCACATGATGCATTTGTACATTGGGCCGCCAGTTTGACACTCCTGATTATGATATGTTTTGCCTTAAAATTGCTACTATTTAATTTGCTTTTCCAATTTTGTTTGCTGCAATATACTCTACAAGGGGCTGCCCTTGAAAACTACTTAGAAGCTACAACTTCTCAATTGTAGAAGGTTGGACAAAGTTTTTGGCAAGGTCCGAATGCCTGCTAGTTATTCCTATTGCTTTTGTATTCCCCCGTATCACCATTATTGGGTACAATAATGTTTTCCCATGTGATTTCCTATGCCACCATTCAAACTGACTACCATCATAACTATGACAGCTCTCTTAAAGTTGGCACATGCAAATGACCGAAAAGGGATCAGTGGAATTCATAAAGCAAGAATCTCCCTTTCACTTAAGTAAATTAAATAGCAAAGTCACAAATGCCAGCATCTCTCAAACACTTGATAATGTGGCCATGCATTATGTCCCAAATCATTGGAATTTTTAAATCTTTCCTCTGTGACTGAGAATGTGCTCAGAAGATGATAACATAATGCAGTGCATTTCTTCTCTTACAGTTGCTATTGCATAATGTATGAGAAAACCCAACAGAAATAAATGCATCCTCAAAGAACATTGCTTTGTTTTTGTTTTGAGACGGGTGTTGCCATATAAAATCAATCAAATGACTTCCATAATGCTGCTATTAGGGCATTTTTCTTTTTTGTCATTAGAACTAGGTTGTGGCAGAACATTCTGGCATGAGTCTAATGCCTAACCCTGAATAGAAGTTTATTAGAATAGAATAACAGAGTTGGAAGGGACCTTGGAGGTCTTCTAGTCCAACCCTCTGCTTAGGCAGAATACCCTACACCACTTCAGACAAATGGTCATCCAATCTCTTCATTAAAACTTCCAGTGTTGGAGCATTTACAACTTTTGGAGGCAAGTTGTTACACTGATTAATTGTTCTAACTGTCAGGAAATTTCTCATTAGTTCTAAGTTGCTTCTCTCCTTGATTAGTTTCCACCCACTGCTTCTTGTTCTACACTCAGGTGCCCTGGAGAATAGTTTGACTCCCTCTTCTTTGTGGCAACCTCTGAGATATTGTAACACTGCTATCATATCATAGTCCTTCTTTTCAGACTAGACATACGCAGTTCCAGCAACTGTTCTTCATATGTTTTAACCTCCAGTCCCTAAACATCTTTGTTGCTCTTCTCTGCACTCTTTCTAGAGTCTCCACATCTTTTTTATATCGTGGTGACCAAAACTGGATGCAGTATTCCAAGTGTGGCCTTACCAAGGCATTATAAAGTGGTATTAACACTTCATGTGATCTTAATTCTATCCCTCTGTTTATGCAGCCTAGAATTGTGTTGCTTTTTTTGGCAGCTGCAACACACTGCTGGCTCATATTTAAGTGATTGTCAGAATTAAGGCAGAAGTTTCAATATCACACTTTGTTCAAATAATATATTTATAATAAAATCACAACACATTGAATGAATTAGCTGCCCCTACCAGATAATTTACATTGAACTTTGGCTCTTATCTTTAGCTTACAAAATACAGCAAACTGACTAGGAAATATATAGAAACTGAAGTCCGGCATATCTGAAAGTTACTAAATTGGAGAAAACTGTATTAGAGCTACTGTATGCAACTGTAGCAAATGATTCCTTTTTTATTTAAAAGGAAAAAAGTGTTTTTGCTTCATTAATATTTGACCATCTTTCAGTAGAGGCATTAAAAAGCTGACTGGAGGTCTGTAGAATTTACAGAAAAGTCATAGAGAATTTTTTAAAAGCTGTGAAATTAAGGGAAAGCTTCAGTTTTCTACATAATTATTTCATTGCAATATATGCTTTTAAAATCCTATAAAATTCTGCAATATTTGAAAGTTTAAAACCCTGAAGTCTTCAGGGAAGTGAGTATGGAGCTAGTAAATATTTTAAGCCTCGATGCCAAGAAGCAGGAGATGTTAAAAGTAGTAAGTTTATACATTATACATTTTCAACTACCGTTAAAAAGAGAATGTTTTCTCACCCTCATTTGAACGTCATATAACTTGGGTCAAAAATGTCATTATTATAGGCTAGCTGGATTTAAAAATAATGCACTTTAAAAAAAAAGACACCTATAGAAACATATTGTCTATTTCCACATCTAATATCTACTATTACTGTATATACTCGAGTATAAGCCTAGTTTTTCAGCCCACTTTTTGGGCTGAAAAAAGCCGCCTCGGCTTATACTCGAGTCAGTGAAAAATTTGCCCGAAATGGAGGAGAAAAAGGGGCGGGGCCATGCCGCTGGGTGACACTCGTGAATGGCCCAGTGCCCCTGTGAGTTTCCCCTCCCTCTGTGTCAGTTTGCCGCGCAGCGCGCACCGCACCATCCCCCCTCCTCACGTTCTAATGTAATGCAGGGCTGTCTTACGATTCCCCTTCCTCCCCCTCCTGCCGCTCTGCAACGATGTCCCACCTCCTCCTTGTTATGGCAAGCAGCCACATAGCGATGTCCCACCTCCTCTGGTACAGTGATCCAATGATAGGAATCAATGTGCCGTGTGTCATAGGAGGCGGGACATCGCTCCCGCGGCTGCACGGGACATCATCATCACAGCGGGACATCAGCATCATGAGGTGAGTGAAGTATTTCATTGAATACACCGCTAGTTTACTGTTTTTCTTTGAAATAAATATTCAAAAACATTATTGGTATCTATTTTTATTTTTGAAATTTACCGGTAGCTGCTGCATTTCCCACCCTAGGCTTATACTCGAGTCAATAACTTTTCCAGTTTTTTTGTGGTAAAATTAGGTGCCTCGGCTTATATTCGGGTCGGCCTATACTCGAGTATATACGGTAATTAATCTCATTTATTAGAGAGAGACAAAGTTCAGAGTAATCTAAAAGTGGCATTATATTTTTCCTTAAAAAATAGTTAAAAAGAGAAAGATAGAAAACTGATGGCAGAAAAGGACCTAGCAATCCATCAGTCTGCCCTTTGAATTTATTTGTTATTTGTTTTCTTTTTTCTAGATCTTTTTGTGTTCAGAATTATGTCAGCTTTTAAGATAGAACAAAAAATGTACAGGATATTATTAGACATTTACAGGGTTAGGCATGAGCAAATCTAATATCATATAATCAGTATAACTGTTTTTCTTAATTAAACTACCAAATCTTGACTATCAGATAGTTTACCCATAAAACTATATTTTACAATCAAGTGTTTGGGGCGCATTATAATATACTAGTTGAGATTTTGAACTAGGATTGGGGAAAACTCAGTTCAAATCCCTCAATCATGGAAAATCAGGGATACCTTTAGTCTCTCTTTTGGATTCTTTGTTAGTCCTACCCATATCACAGGGTTATTGGTATAGAGATAAAATGAAGGGAGATCCCCATGTAAAGTGCCGTAAATTCCTGGGGAAAGGTTCGGTTATCAGTTTAACAAATACAGGAAATAATCATTCAACATTAAACGTTTTACTACCCAGCATTATTGGGAGTTGGGGAGTGTATAAGTTTAATATATAAATAATAAAGCGTAGTTTAATACTGTTTGGTTAACTAAACCACCCTTGACTGAATTCACGCAACATACTTAAACCTAACCAAAATAACTCACATTATAAATCAGCTATATGATGTAGAAAGTTAAAGCCCATCCCTCTCCCAGAAAAATGAAATATCCTAGGAAATATTGAAAAGTCAGAATATTACATTTCCCTGGGTGTGAAAAGGGATAAACATGTTTTAAAGACAAAGTAGCTCCCTGCAGCTTCCTGTCCATTCCCCTTTGTCAATGGGCCATTAAGATGCCCAAGCCAGGCCCTTTACATAATAAAGAGTTATCCCCTTCAGCTCCAGGGTAATGGGATTAAGGCGATAATATTAGCCCTTTACCCAACTCACCACATGGCATCTGAAAACTTGGGATTCAAAACACAGCCTAGAGAGTTGCCCCTGCATGGCCCCATGGGAGTCTGACAACCAATCAGAATATGTTTCTTACACAGGAACAGGAAACAGAGAGATGGGGTTGAACAGATTATAAAAAGCCCAGCAAGCCGCTTCCTCGGCCCTTCTCTTCTTCTTCACCCAACACTGAAGCATGTGATCACCTTTTCTGTTCAGGACTCAAGCCATGTGGTCCTGTCCACCATTAAACTATCTTTCCAAGCAGCCTCCTTGTCTCCAGTGTCTTTTTCCCCACTTGGAGCCGAATCCAGAAGGACATTTCTTTCAACAATGAACACAATTTAAAGTAAAGAGGATTAGTCTGTCACCCTTCTCTTCTCTACTTCCCCTTCCGCTCTCCTTCTCCTCTCTCCCCTTTCCACTCCTTCTTTCTCTCCTCCTCTCCCCCCCCCCCGCGCCCTCTCTCCTATCCCTCTCTTCTTCCCTTATCTCTCTCCTTTACTTCACACTCGTCATCTCATTTACTTGGTGTATTTCAGCTTCTGAGCGAGTTCCATTTTATGTTGATGGTATTTATAATTTATTTTCAGTACACATATTTAATTTTAACATATATCTTCCTCCTTTTTGAAAAAAGAGAGAACAAAAAGTATACATTTATAGTCATTATACTTAAAAAAAAAACCTGCCTAATTTTGGCCGAGACATAGACCTGGTTACAATTCCCAGCTATACTGGGAATTAAATTACATGCTCCCACTTTGTAATTCTGTCTTTAAATCTCATGGGAATAGTTTCCCATTGTAAGTATATTTCATGTTCCCCCTCCATTTTACCATATCTTGGTTTAGATTACCCTTAATTGTCTATAAATGGCAATCCTTACTGTTCAATGTTCATTACAATTCCCTTAATCTACTATATAGAATAACAAGCAAGGACGATCCATCCAGATTTTATAGATATGAATAAAATACTAAGATACAGAGGCATAATTGACGGACAGGGAAATTTAAAAACAATTGAAGAATTGGCACAACAAAACATGAAAGTTGACTGGCTAACCTACTTGCAAATCAAAACTAAACACAATAATGATACTAAAATATATGACATCGAAACAGAATCACACCAATTGGATAAAATAATTCATAGCTCGGATAGAAAGATGATAGGGAGAATATATAAATTTCTCCTGAAGCATAAAATGGAAGAGGAAATTGTGAAAAAACAAATTATAAAATGGGCACAGAACTTTGGCTATAATATTGAATTGGATAAATGGAAAAGATGTTGGGGAACAAATTTAAAAATGACACTATCAGTTCCATACAAGGAAAACCAGTACAAAATGTTTTACAGATGGCACCTGGCAATGTTCCCTCTAATTTTTTTTCAGTGTGAGCAGAAAAGTATAGTGTTTGAGGGGCACATTTTCATGCCGGAGCACCTGAATTTTTTTCACAGATGTCACCTAAGACAACAACGAAATCAGTATTATTTGAAACTCAAAGTTATGTTTATTCAAGGTGCCTGCTTAATTAAAAGTGGTATATAATATCAGTATCACTTAACAACGCTCCTGCCTAGCAACCAAAATGTTGGCTCAGAAAGGCTGGCATTTGAAACACGCAAGTCTTAAAGCTATCAAGATACAAGACCCTTGCACCCCTAACCCTTTAGAAAAAAATCCCAGGGGTGTTCAAACCTGACAGCTTTAAGACTTGTGGACTTCAACTCCCAGAATTCCTCCTCCAATCATGTTGCTCTTTTGCCTCGGCGCCACTCTGGCTACCTCCATCTGGATATAGCAGCTGCGGCGACGTCATCAGCCTGGATCTGCTCCATCTTCGGTTTTTTCACCGGGGGCATGGCTGCCGCTGAAGATGCCGATGAGCCCCCGCCACCACCAGAATAACTGCTGCCTCCTCCTCCTCCAACAGCATTTGCACCTGGCACTGTGGCTGAGGTGAAGCCGCCAAAGCTCCCGCTGGCGCCCCCGCCCGTGGTTGTGGCACCTTCCCCTCTGCTCAGAGCACATGAGCTGAGCCCCACATTACCCCTGCCATGCTTTTGAGAAGCCATGAGGCCTTTTTTTCCTGCTCCTGCCCCCTCCACCGCCTTCCTACTGGCTCCTGCGATGGCACCGCTGTAAGGTTCCTCCTTGCCACCTCACCTTTGCCAGTGCTCGGGTGCCCTTTTCCCCTCCCGCAGTCACTTCGCACCTGCCATCCAGCTCCCGCCTCATGGCTCCTCAAAAGCACGGTGGAGGAGGAGGGGGCAGGGGTAATGCGGGCCCAGCTCAGGTGCTCCGAGCCGAGGGGGAGGTGCCACTGCCACGGGCAGGGGTGCCGGTGGGAGCTTTGGCGGCATAACCTCAGCCGCAGCACCAGGCAGCAAATCCGGCAGTGCTGTTGGAGGAGGAAGAGGCAGCAGTTATTCCGGTGGCGGTGGGGGCTTTGGCGGCTTCACTTCAGCCACAGCACCAGGCGCAAATGGCTAGGACTGGCCGCCCACAAAGGACCTCCCCAGGCTTGCTTTGCTGAACATGGGGTGACTGATAGTACTTTGAGCAGGCGCAGCCAACGCAAACTACCACCAGTCACCCCATGCTCATCAAAACATGTCCGGGGATGTCCTTTGCGGGCGGTCAGTTCTAGCCGCCTGCAAAGGACTTCCCTGCGCTTGCTTTGCTGAACACAGGACGACTGACAGTAGTTTGAACAGCGCAGCCGGCGCCTAGGAGGTCCTAGGAGACTGGCCGTGCCACATAAGCTCCTGCCGCTGTCATTCCCCTTCCCCCGCGCCCATGATAACCCTAACCAGGACAGAAAATCTGAGGCCCCTCAGTTTCTGGATCCTGTGACATTAGAAATCACTGCGCGGCAGTTGGAAACTGCCGCACAGTGTTTTCTTGACATGTGCGCGACCACGCAGCCGTGCACCTTAGAGGGAACATTGGCATCTGGCACCAACAAGGTTAGCTAAAATATCAACAAATACCTCCCCAAAATGCTGGAAATGTGAATCAATACAGGGAGCATACTGCCACTTATGGGGGACCTGTGAGGAGGCTACAAATTTTTGCAAAAGGATTCAAAAGTGGCTGGAGGTAATAGGTGTTAAAATAGAATGGAAACCTGAAGTTTTTTTATTAGGAATAATGACTCTGAAATATAAAAAAGGAATTCAGCATTTAATATTACATATAATTATGGCAGCAAGGATTGCCTTTGCCCAGAATTGGAAAAACAAATTAATTCCAAGCGAAGATGAAATAATAAGAAAGGTTATGGACTGTGCTGAAATGGACAAATTAACAAAAGAAACCCAGGGAAAAGAAGAAACAGAATTCTACCAGATATGGGATAAATGGTATAGATGGATGGAGGAAAGAAACAAGGATCAATGAAGGAAGACAACAAAGCCCAAAAATAGTAGTTAAGGAGAATTAACACATATTTAGGTATCCAAGTGGTTTAAACTTATTAGAGGTAATTAGCCAATATAGCAGACAGAGGAGTAAGATAATAGGGTTAAGAACGGTGAAATACAAGTGAAATATAATAGAAGGGGAAACAATATAAGGTGAACGATATCGATTGGCAATTGCTATTAGAAAGAACAGGAAGCTCCTGTTCGTATTGTATTGTGTAAATGTGGTGTATGTCTAAGTTTTGTGTATGTGTATTTTATATGTTTGTAAATAATTTTTTTTAAAAAAAGAACTGGATGGGTGGAACTGCCAACATGGCAGTGGAAGATTGGACCATGTGATGGACTTGTGGGTGTGGGGGCAAGATCTTGAACTTTCAACTTGGTGGGGAAAACTGGGAAGCTTTCAGATTCGGGTTTTCCCCAGATATGCCAACATGGCTCTCTTAATAAATTGAAACTTTGAGCAATAAAAAAAAAAGAATAACAAGTGGTACATGTCTCACTTTGTTTATCATCTTAAAAGTTCTATATATGTCCATGTTTCATATATTTTAACCCATGCTTAATTGTCCTTATATTCAATCAATTAGCAACTCAGTTTAATTATCATGTATAAATGTGAATCACAAACCTCTGCTTTACAATCTCCCCATATCAGTTTCATGTTTGTCCATATTCCATATGTTTTAACCATTATTTAATTATCTTTCCATTATAATATTCAGTCAGTTAGCAACTCCATTTTATTGTCATATTTAGAAATAAACCCCTTATCTTAGCTTTATATTTTCCCATATAACAATTTCTAGTTGTCTGATTTTTTCCTAGTAAGTCTTTTGTCCCACTTCTCTACTCCTGCCTTCTCCCTTTTCTTTGTTTTGACAAGTCCACCCTCTTCAATTTTCCCCAAGCCTCCATCAAAAAGATCTTTTATATTTCCCTTTGTTGGGGCATAACCTCCTATTTCAATTTTCCTTTTGCCACTATCAACCTCCAAAACATATTTTGTCTGCTTTTTATTCCCGTTTGTTGGGACAGATCCCCCCTTTACAATTTTCTCTATACCACTGCTAAGCCCTATGGAGTTTTTTGTCTACTTTTTATTTCCCACTGTTTCTACCCCTTCATTGTTTCTCCCCCCTACTTCCTTCCCTTCTTCCTTAAATACCTGCTTCTTTGAATTCAGAATTATATTTAGGCTTCATTTTAATGATTTATGCATATTGTTTTATAATTTCACGTAGTTCTTCAAATTCCCACCTTTCCATAATCTCCAGCCCCAAAGTTACAGTTAGTTATACAATTCTTATTTCAGAGTTCTGGTCCATCTTAAATTTATCTACTTCAGCTACTGTGGGGGAGGGCGAAGGAAGCCATCTTGGTCTTTTGTTTTTCCTTAATGTCCAGTTCCAAAATTGCAGTTAGTTAATACCAATCTTATTTTGAAATTCCACTTATTTTGTACTTTCCACTTCTCATTGGTTATAATTGCTCAAAATATATTAATTGGAACAAACTTACATACAGCAAAATTTGGGTATGTTTCTCTTCCCCCCTGCTTTTCCAAGTTCTGATTTATGGCAGTTGGTTAATTAAAATTTCCCACACAAGCAAGATTAGGTTATCAGTTGTTAGTAAGGAGATGGTGCTTTTTTCTGGATCTTTCTCCCTTGTTGCATTCCAGTTCTCATTAACTGGAGTTGCTTAAGATATTTAGTTAACAGACACTCGGCCGAAGCAAATCTTCACACTCCTAGACTCCTTTAAAAACACAATCTTTTCAAGTCCAAAACCAAATTTAGAGTTTGTGTTTAAGTGGATTGTGTTTATGTGGGTTTGTCACTTCTCTTCTTTCTCCTTTCTGTCCAAATTATTTCAAGCAAATGGCTCTCTGTGGGGCTAGTGATTCAACCCTCCATTTTTTCCCTTCTTTCTTTTAGCAAAAATCCCGATCTGTCCATAAATATTATTTATGCTCTCAAGATTCTTTGTCTTTTCCAATTCTGATTTATAACTGTGGGTTAACAGATCTTGCCAGGCTTTCATTTCGCCTCTGCATGCTCCTGTTCAGCTGCTTTGGCCTGGAGCCAGCTCTTGTGCAGCCATGTTGCCATGCTGCTGCCCCGACTCCGATTCAGAGGGCAAATCTCTGACCTACGAGGGACCTGTTGTACTCCCTCTGGGTCTGATGCCCCTTCTTCACCCCCTATGGGGGTTCTGATCCAAAAATGGATCTCGGAGGCAGTTTGTCTGACAGGGTTCATATGAGACTCTTCAGAGATCACATCCCCCACGTCTGTCCAGCTGGAGAACTTCAGGTCAACTCAAGGGTCAACGAGGAATTCAAGAGGAGTTGGACGGACCATTTGTGGCAATGTAATGACTCTAAGCCAGGGATGGCAAACTTTTTTGTGCTGAAAAGAGAGCTTGTGTGCATGCTCGCCTGGGCCGCAACCCGGAAATAGATCTGTCCAGAGCACATGCGCATGCCTGAAAATGAACTTCCGGTTTCTGGTGCATCGGCTAGCTAGTCTTTCAGGTTTTTTGTGCACCTGCACCTGTGACAACCAGCTGGCCGGCGCGCATGCTCACAAAGACTAGCTGATCATCACACATGTATGTGCACAGGAAACCCGGAAGAGGAATGGGCAAGGCCACATGTGCCAGGTGACATGGCTCTGTGTGCCACTTCATCATTACGGCTCTCAGATGATGGTGTGCTTACCTCCGCCACCCCCAGCTCTGCTTGCTCTTCTGTTACAGTGGTGTATATATGCGCATACATTCTTGCATATTGAATTGCACTAGTATCTGTGGAGAAAAAGGTAATTTAATGAAATTGTTCCACTGAAACTCTTTAAAAGGATTTCTCTCCTAAAAATCAAATGCAGTGAAAAATACAAATCAAATATGACCTTCCATATTAATTTAATACACCTTAATAAACTTTACAGAATTTAAGCATTGCTTCAAGCTGCCATAGGAAATATTTTGTTCCTAAATATTATATTCTATGTTGAAAAGTAGATGAATCAATTATATCAGTGAGAGTAAGAACAGCTAGGTTGCTAGGCTCACAAAATGATGCTTAGTCTGTTGCCTCAGTGTAATTTGTAAAAAATAATTTATGTCTTAGTTGTTATAGAAACCAAGCATACTGTAATTTATTTAATAAACCTTGTTTAAATCAACTATATTATAGCATTTGAAATAGACTAATGTCATTAAAAAGTATGGGAATTTTTAATAGTTTAGTTTCTCCATTTTATTATTTTTTTGAGGCCTGCACATTCCAGATATTATCTTTATCTAAAGCAGAATTTTATCTCACAAAAGAAATAGAGTTAACAAGGTTTATAATCCAACCTAATTTAGGAAACGACGTTGTAAAATATTGGATTGGATCCATTATGGCTCTAGCGATGCACAATGCTATCAAAACCTTCAAACCAGGGAACCAAAAGAAAGAGAGCAGAAAGCTGCATAGAGGCCTTGGCAGAGGAAAGAGGAAGAAGTCAAGGTTTATAGGGGAAAAAAATTACTTAGAGCAATAGACGGAGAGAAATGCTGGGGGGAGGGGGATCTGGACAAGCATGGCAAGAGGAAATGAAACAGCAACAAGAAAAACAAAGTGGCAGCCAAAAGGACTCTTGTGCTTTCTTTTAGCGCTCATTCTCAACGCAGGGGAAAGCAGCTTCAAACACTCTTTCTCAGCTTCCAAAGATATTTGTCTACAGTCCCCAGAATTCCTAGCCATCGTGGTCAGTTGTGGCTAGTAATTATAAACAAACACATATGAATGTGGTAAATTGGGAGAAGGTGCTCTAAATATTTTATCTTGGGAACAACCAACTTGATAGTCTCTTATGCATGTACGGTACATTCAGTATCTAACTATCAGTTTGCCTTCTGATTTATCCTGAATCCTATGTCTTTCCTCTGATGTCATTTTGAGGTGTATTTATCTTAGTCTCACGTCCGCAAAAACCTTAGGTATTTTATATAAGCAATTTTGACTCTATTCAAACACAACTTTACTCAAAAATCTGAACATACCCACTAGGAAACCTTATCACTATGAAGGTTTATTGTTTATTCAGAGTTAGCTCATATTTTTCTTTCCTTTTCTCCTACCCCATCTTAATTCTTTTTGTCCTACTGAAGATGCCTTTTGCCTCACTGTTTTCACAACAATTTAGTTTAAAATTGCTTTGACTGTAAGGACATCCTATACTTGCTCTTTTGTTCTATTTTAATCCTGTCTTTGCTATCTATAATTATCTTTTGTATCCAGAACCTGGTCTTTGATCCATTAATTGGCTTTAAAAAAATATTGATCTATTTCTGTTTTCTTCTATGGCAAGTCATTTTTCCACTGAAAAAGATGAATAAGCAAAATATTTGTTTGTGTATATGTGTGTAAATTTCATTAGGGTTTGGGTTTTTAATTTTTTCTATTATTTTCTCCCAGATGAGTTTCTATTATTTAGTAATGGACTGGGAACTTGCCAAGTATAAATCCTCCAGATATCTGAAAACTTGAAGCTGTCATTTTGGGACAGCTATGAGTGGACAGCACTAAAAATGGTACAGCGCTGACAGGTTAATTGATGGTTCCTAGAAACTTTTAAAAAATGGTCCCAAATTTACTTGCATTTAAAAAGATATGGCTTTGTCATTGTCCTCGGGGATCTAGTCGTGAAGCCAGCTAAGCTAGAAGCATTTATGCATTATTTGTGATTTCCTAGCATATATTTTATGGTTTTTATTTGGGTTTAATGGCATTATTTGCTGTTGGGGGGGTGTTGCTTGTTTTTGTGGTTGTTCTTAATTACAAGAGCAACCTATAATGGAACATAAACTGAACCTGGAGTGACAAGTGTAAATTGAATGGCTACACATATTGAATTAATAAAGAAGCAAATGATCTGGAGTGGCTTTCAGTATATATCTGATATATAAACCATTAACATTTTCACTCTGCTATTTTGTATATTTACAGTATTAAAGTTGTATGCTGTTTGTCCCACAGTCACATGACCCTTGGCGATGAGTCTAGGACAACTCACCGCAAGACAATTCAACATTGTATTAATCGTTTCATTCAGGCATTTTTATTATTGGTGACCACATTTTTGTCAAAATTATTGTAACTCTTGTATTTCTGGATTGATGTTTTTTTTATTTTATTATTATTGGCCACGGTTCTGTCAAGATTAATTTAAGTTTTGTATTTGTTGAATTTTCCAATGGCGAGTTGTCCTGCAGCGACTTGGCCGTGGCGAGTTGGCCATGGCGAATTGGCTGTGACGAGTTGTCCAATTCTGCTGGGAGGCTTATAATTAGGTTTTTCATATACAAGTTGGCTTCTTTTAGGGTTCCAGGTATGAAGTTCAGGATCAGATCCTGAGGAAGGAATGCATGTGGGTAGGAGACATCCAACCAAATGTTTCTTGAAATTCACAAGCAACAGCCATTCTTGTGGTAGCAAAAGCTCAATTGCACAGAAATATCTATGTAATACATCCATTGATTTTGTTTGTGTGTGTGTGTGTGTGTGTGTGTGTGTGTTATACGTCTGTGCACACAGCTTGCAGGGGCGACTAAGCAGAGTTTTAAGGTGTTCCTCATTTCTACAGGGCCCATTGAAGTACTTTTAAATAGAGAAGACATATAGTGTGGCTTGGAAGCCATCGTTGTATAGGGCTTCAAGTCTGCCACATATTCAAACATATTCTACTGTGAGAAACTGGGAGGAGGGAATTGCGTGGCATTGTATGGAGCATAGGAGATATGCAACATTCCTTCTTGGAAAGTCAAGGTCGCCTTGCCTTTGCACCTGAACAGATGTGGATGGGAGGAAGCTTCCTGCATGGCAATGGTTGATTGGGCCATGTGATAGACCTATGGGTGTTGGGGCAGGCACTTGAACTTTCAACTGTGTGGGGGAAACCTGGAAGCTTTCAGATTCGGGTTTTCCCAGATGTGCCAACATGGCTCTTTTAATAAATTTGAGGAATTTCTAGCCTCGGAATGTTATTTATTTGAGGATGCTATTTGAAACCCTGACATACAGTTGTTAGCTATGGGAATCTTTTCCTAATACAAAGTGCTGAAACAGAGTAACATAACATTGGAGAAATTCTTGGAAATGAACAAGTAGATACATAAATTGCCCATTGCTCAGCCAAGCAAATGAATTTCTTGTGAAATGGAGTTTCAGAAAAGACAAGAGGAAGTCCTGTCAGAGTCCAAAGTGGTGTATATTGATATGGATCCTGATTATGCCAGACATTGATTGACAACCATGATTCCATGAATTGTGTGACTTTCTTCTTCCAATTCCAATTCCAAATGTTGATATAAAGACTTGGTTAAACATGATTAGATCAAATAGAAAAATATGTTTTGTATACTAATAGTTATTAGTATGCAAAACAGCTTGCTCCTGGGGAAGAAAGCTTATTAAAAGATGCTTGCACCTGGGGAGGAAAGCTGTTGCAAATCTAGACAGCATACTAAAAAGCGGAGACATCACCCTGGCAACAAAAGTGTGAATAGTCAAGGCTATGGTTTTCCCAGTTGCAATGTATGGTTGTGAAAATTGGACCATAAGGAAGGCTGAGTGCCAAAGAATTGAGGCCTTTGAAATATGGCACTGGAGATGACTCCTGCGAGTCCCTTGGACTGCAAGGCGATCAAACCGGTTACTCCCACAGGAGATGAACCTTTAGAAGGCCAGATCCTGAAGATGAAACTCAAATATTTTGACCACCAAATGAGAAGAAAGGACTCACTGGAGAAGTTTTTTTATTAGGAATTATGTCTGTGAAATACAAAAAAGAAATCCAGTATTTAATACTACATATAATTACGGCGGCAAAGATTGCCGTTGCCCATAAATGGAAAAACAAATTAATCCCAAGCGAAGATGAAATAATAAGAAAGATTATGGACTGTGCCGAAATGGATAAACTAACTAAAGAAATCCAGGGAAAGGAAGAATCAAAATTCTACCAGATATGGGATAAATGGTATAGGTGGATGGAGGAAAGAAACAAAAATCAATGAAAGAATGTAACAAAACTCAAAAATAATAGTTATGAGTAAAATAAGAGGGTTAAGAATGGTGAAATCCAAATGAAATACAATAGAAGAGGAAATAATATAAGGTGAGCAGTATCGATTTATGATTGCTATTATAAAAAACAGGAAGTTCCTGTTCGTACTGTATTGTATAAATGTGATGTACGTCTAACTTTTGTGTGTGTATATTTTACATGTTTGTTAATAAAAATCTTTATAAAAAAAAATAAATAGAGCGAAATTGATTTTAACCTCACTGGTGCAAAATTATAACAGAAACGAAAAAAGAAAGAAAAAGAAAAAAAAACTAGCGTGTACATGGAGTGATTGTGGTTGTATTTAAAAGTCTCACAGCCCAAGGATAGAAACTATCTTTAAACCTGTTTGTTCGGCTGGCTATACTTTGATGATACTTAATGTTTAGAAAATATTTTAAAGTGATATTATAAATTCACATTCTAACTAACAGACGCCTTTATCATTGATCCAAAGAAATGTAGTAGCACTAAAGTCCATTAAAATACATGAAAAATATGCTAGTAATGACCAACTGCCTCATTGATTAATTTGTCTTGTTGATTTAAAGTTAAATATGCCTAACATTTTCTGAATCAGCTTTTTAGACAACCATTTTACTGCAAACATGGTTGGCAGGGAACCAAAAAGTCTTAATATTATTTCTGTATTGATACATTTGTAAAGAAGAAAAACCACATTTCCCTAGTGGAATAATAAAGTCAGTTTGTGGCTACACTATGACTTTTTTTCCCCCAGTTAGCACATTAATTACTGTGTAATGAAAGAAAACAAAGGACGTGATGGCTCGGTGGCTAAGACACTGAGCTTGTCGATCAGAAAGGTCGGCAGTTCGTATCCCTAGTGCCGTGTAATGGAGTGAGCTCCTGTTACTTGTCCCAACTAGCAGTTCAAAAGCATGTAAAAATGCAAGTAGAAAAAGAGAAATCACCTTTGGTGGGAAGGTAACAGTGTTCTGTGCGCATTTGGCACTTCGTCGTGTCGGCCACATGACCACAGAGATTTCTTTGGACAGCGGTGGCTCTTCAGCTTTGAAATAGAGATGAGTGTCGCCCCCCTAGAGTCGGGAATGACTAGCACATATGTGCGAGGGGAACCTTTACCTTTACCTTGAATGCAAGAATCTGCAAATGTTGCAAAACAGGGAAATCTCAATCTGTTAAAATCTGTCACAAAGATCAGAATAGGAAAAGGAATTCTGGAAGCTGAAGGAAGTTCCTAGATCCAACTTTGAATCTGGAATGCTAAAGTTTATTAGTAGATGCAGAAGGCCATAAAGTTTGGACAGTATTTTTTTTACAAGCAAGGACAGATGGCAAACGATAAGCATAAAAATTACAGTTCTGCCCCACTAAATCTAATGTTTATATTTCCATTTTGCAACCTGGAAAACAGATACTTTAATTACTGCTTTGGTGCAAGGATATTCTGACTTTTATTGGAGATCACAAGAGATTTCAGCAGCACTTTTATTGATCAATATTAATGGTTGACCTCTAGATTTTTGCAAACCATGAGTGATCTTTTTGAAAAATGCACTTTGTAACATTAAGTGTGATATTGATGGTGGATTATTTTTAGTAAACTTAAAAGAGGAGAAAAAAAACAGGATGGATGTTTTTGCTGTCTGGGTATACAAGAGAAGAGATATAAGCATTTTAGAGAATAATTTAAATATAAATCAATTAAAAGCCTCTTACTTATCATTTGGATATAAATTTGGAGATGCAAACTTTGGTATTGTCATTCCGAAACCAAGTTTTAGTGGGTTTGAGTCATATGGTATTTTGCTCACCAAAGTATTAGCAAATGTAAGATTATATTTAAATCATTTTTTTCCTGCCACATGATAGTACCATAGCAATTACAGCAGTCACATTTTAAGATTTAAATTGAACATACTGTGTATGAAAATGGGAAATAATTGTAAAAAATCTAAAGGAAATCATGATAACTTTTCAAAGAGCTGTACATAATTGTCTACCTAAAGAAACAATTAAGGAAAGAGACATAACTTAACTTCTCCCTAGTCCTCTAATATTGAAATTTGCTGTCATGCAGCAGTTGAAACAAGTATATTCTCTATTGCTTAACTGCAGGAATAGGACTAATAATGGAAACCAGAGAACAGATTTCAAGCAACGTTTGTAGAAATTTCCTAAAGCTATGTACCACCAGAGTACTGAAAAGTAGAACTTTCCTTCACTTAATTTGTTTTTTTTAATTATTTAAATTATTAAATCATTAAATCATTGGATCATTCACCAAATACAACTGAACAATAAAAACTCCGATCCTTTCCAACTATATAATTTTAAGCCAAACATAAAGTGTTTGCTTTAGTCCCAATGTAAGTATTATATAAATCCAAACATTTTAGTTGCATAGCGTGGCTTATGACATATCTGTGCATATTTTTCTGGGCTGACAGCTACAACAGGCCTTTAATAACTGTAGTGGTTGGAGCCAAAACAAAAACTAAATTAGATTTTGTTTACATCTAGACTTAAGTAAAACTAATTATCCTCCAGTAATGTATCTAGTACTTTAACCTTTTACAATAATAAAATTACAGTGATAAAATCTCTGGAAAATTCAAGAAGACATCCCAGGCTTGCAGAGATGTATATTATTCAGAGTGATACAAATCTCTGCAAGCCTGAGATGACTCCTTATTGAATTCTTCAAATTATACAAACTAGCCAATTCAACCAACAATAGTTAATACAACATGTGAAATGGTACCCAAGATTTCCCGAAATCTCTAAACCTCTGGCTTCTATTGTTTAATTGATGTATCTTTGAAATTGGAGATGTAAAGGGGATTTGATGCTATATATCGGAGTATAAGACACACTGGAATATAAGATGCACCAAGATTTTGAAGAGGCAAATTAAAAGAAAAAGTTTTTGCACTCTGCAGACATCCCCAAAATGGCCCATTTTTTCACAAAAATTGGCCCATTTTTTGTCAAAAAAAGACAGTATGCATAGCCTTTATTATAGAGTCCTTCTGCAGGCTGGGGGAGCAAAATTGCCCTCTCCAACCCCCAGGAGCATTCTGGAAGCCTCCTAAAGGCTATGCATAGCCAGTTTGGTGAAGGGGGCAGGGTTTCAGGCAGCCAAAAATGCTCTATTAAATGCTTAAAGTGCACCCAGATTTTCACCCTCCTTTTCGAGGGGAAAAAGGTGTGTCTTATACTCCGAAAAATACAGTAATTGAGGAAGGAGAAATAGCAGAAATATTGTGGGAAAGTGACCATGTAATCCTGGAGTCCTTAATTTTAAGGAAAATACCTTTTACTTCAATTCCAAGCAACACCGGTATGATTTCATGATTGAAAAAAACTAATTGGGAAAGTGTTTGAACTTGGTGGGAATTCCTAAGAAAGGGGGTACAAAAGTCTAAATTCAAATTACAGTGAAGAGAAAAATTGAGACTAGCCAAGAAGCCAATGAGAAGTTCTGAAAATTTCACACCTGGAAATCATGCTATCCATGTCCCTGAAGCAATTTCATATATTGCTGAACATCCCTCAGCATGTTCATTTACAAATTTGCAAATTCAGTACTAAATATGTAAAAAGAGAGGAGCCCCTTTTGGTACTTCTCATTAGGTCAAAGAAACTGGAACTCTTTAAAATAGAGGAAGAGCTTGATATTTTCAATAGTTGCTTCAGTAACCAGGGTTTTTTTTGAGAATCAATTCTGACCAGACTCTGGAGAAGTACCACCAGCAAAAAGTCAATTGGAGCTGTCCGTGGTGCTGATTTTAATAGTCCTTTATACCCTATACTTGACAATTTATCTTTCTGATCTGTCATCCTGACTGGATTATATCAATTCTACTATTAGTGTTTGCAGTCTTTCATGCCCCGATCCAGCTCTCTCAAGTGCAAATGTCCTCCCTTGTAGGCCTCAAATATTTACAGAATGGAATCATTTTCTATTTCATAGAATGATCATAAAAAACAACAAAGTGGATTGGTTTAATTCAAAACAATTGACTTTAACCACTAAGGAAGCTAAAATCCTGATGCCAATTTCTGATTTCATATATTTTCTGAATAAGCAAGCATATTAATCTGATTTGTAACTGTTTCAAGTGCATGAGGGGACAAAAACGTTTTGCTATATGATATCATTTTACCAATGGATTATGATTAGATAAAATCTAAATGCAAGGAATAACAATAATACAGTTTAAAGATTAGAAGCTTAAAAACCATTTAACTAGAAGCAAAGTGAACAAATTACTTAATTATATAAAATAACTTAGCTATATATTAAATACATTAAATGGTCATGTATGTGAAATAGGTGGCTAGATAAATTGAATTGATAATATGTTTTCAGATGGAAAACAAAATGTAATATTTCTGCAAAATACTGCAACTGATATATCAAGAACATTTAAATTATCTAGTCCTAGAAACTTGGGAGAGGTAAAATTTCAATCACCCACTATGTAAAAAATGTTGATTTCAAATTAATCCAGTTACAAACTTTCGGTACAGATATATTGCTTCATATTTTTTTTATTTTTTTCTCATATGATTGTACAGAAGTGATTTTAGAGAGCAGATGCCTTTACAAGATAGCAATATTCCATGAGTAAACTCCCCCAGATGAAGTAAAAATACATCAGATTTATTCACTGTCCTTTTCTGAGTCATACAGAGCATGTAATATTACTGTTTTACGAATAGCTTTTTAAATAGTAATCTTATTAAAAACACAATTCAATTATTAAAAATTGATATAACATAAAATAAAAGAAGGTTCATGAAAAAAAGAAAAGAAAGAACTATAGCAATAAAAAAGAAAATAAATATATAAATGTCTCCCTCGTCATCACAACAATTTTAGTAACTTGGCACATTGTCTTAACATACAACAAATGATCATTTCTTCCCATATCCCATTTCTTATCTATAAACAAATCCTTAAAGCCTCTTTTCAGCCCTGATTAGCAAAAGTTCATTAAGGATTACCAGAGATAACAGCTTATCAATTTTAATCTTGATCAAATAAAGCAACTTTATATTCCCCCTTTTACTTTTAACAATCTTGATCTTTTAGTTCCTTCAAATATCATTCTGAATTCCTTTTTATTTTTTATTTGTCCTATCTCAGAAAATTCTTCAAACCTTTAACAAGCCTCTTTTGTAAATCCAATGTAGGAAACAGCTTATTTATTGAATCCTGTTTAACACCCAGATATTATACACATAACACATGAATAGAACTACTGAAATGTATACTTAACTCAGATCTTAGCTGCCCAAGACTTATTTTTTATTCAGATGACTAGAAGTTCAATTTCCATTAAATTGGCTAGTAATTCTGTACAATGTAATCCAGAAGACAGCTATTTATACAAACTGCTTTATTTCTATGTTTCTAGTTTCTATATTTCTAATTTCTAAACAGGAGAACTTGGTGCTGTGGAGAGTTCTGGAAAGAATTAATCCTCTTAGAATTGAGCTCTGTTCAGGAACTAAGCTTTAAAAGGGATTCCTACAGAAAGCTTGATTTAGCTAACCGGTCAGTCCTCGAGATCAATCCTGACTGCTCTCTAGAACAGTGTTTTTCAACCTTTTTTGTGCAAAGGCACACTTTTTTCATGAAAAAAATCACGAGGCACACCACCATTAGAAAATGTTTAAAAAAATTTAACTCTGTGCCTATATTGACTATATATAAAGTAATTCTCCCACGGCACACCTTACACTATGTCACGGCATACTAGTGTGCCGCGGCACAGTGGTTGAAAAACACTGCTCTAGAAGGCCAGATCCTGAAGATGAAACTCAAATACTTTGGCCATCTAATGAGAAGGAACGACTCACTGGAGAAGAGCCTAATGGTGGGAAAGATTGAGGACAGAAGAAGAATGGGATGACAGAGAATGAGGTGGCTGGATGGAGTCACCGAAGCAGTGGGCATGAGTTTGAATGGACTCCAGAAGATGGTAGAGGACAGGAAGGCCTGGAGAATGTTGTCAGTGGGGTCCTAATGGGTCAGACACCATTTTGCAACTAACAATAACAAAATCTAGTGTATGCGGGTTTCTTTTTTGTGTGCTTACTGTACTTAAGTGCACTCTCATTTGGCCAAAATTTATCTTCATTTCAAAGGTATGTGCACAGAATTGTAGCCTTAGGATTGCAATATGACATTAACCCAATCTAGTGTTCTCGGGAGTGCTTCTATCATTCCCAAGTCAGGCAGAGGAAGAAATCAGTGGTAGCTCATCACCTCTGGAAAGGATAAATGGGACAGCTGATCAAAAGCAAGACAGAAATATGGTACTTATTTTGTTGTGTGTATATGCGTATGTCATTGTTTTTGATAGGCTGCTGGAGGATGTGTGGGCCAAACTAGATTGGACAATACATCATCCTTGCCTTTAACATAAAGGGCTGGTTCTACTTTCATTTGATCTATATGCAAAAAGGAGAAAGGAGGGAAGATGACAGTATCAGGGATCCTTGCTGTGAAGTTTGAAAGAGAATCATTCACGCTCTGAGGCTCTACCACCAATTTCAAATCTGTGGGCACCGTGAGGACAAAGCTATTTTTAAGACACCAATCCTGCACATCTATCTATATCTAGAAATAAATCTCATTAAACTCAGGAGGCTGTGAATCACAAATACATACATACACACACACACACAAACAGAGAGAGAGAGAGGGAGGGAGGGGCCAAGCGCAGAGCTTCCCCTCTTCTGAACAATATCCAAAAGCTAAACCAGCCTCAGGCCACAGATATTCCAAACCTCCTCTCGGTCCACCAAGAGCGTTCAAAGGAGAAACTGGAAACCGCAAAAGATTCAGGGAGGTTGGTGACAAAACAGCCCTTCATTATTCCTTCCCGCTCCTTTCCGCGGAGCGCAGAAAATGGGAGGCGAGACACGGCCTCGCACACTTACACACACGGGGGGGGGGGGAGAGAGAGAGAGAGAGAGATGCGCGCGCCCACGCCCACACACACACACGCACACACGTACACACGCACACACACACACCTTGACGCAAATTCATCAAATGAGGGAAATGGGGAAAACGCAACGTTGCCATTAAATCCCAACATGACTCGCATGGGAGATGCGCAATGGAGGAGGGGGGGCGGCGGCAGGGGTCCGCTGCCGCTAGGATTAGAAGCTGGGGAGGGACGCAGCCTCCCTCTCCCTCCTCCCAACCCCATTCACCACCAGGCGCGCGCGCACACCCACCAGACGCCGAATGAATCTTGGTCTTCCTCCGCAGGGACATCTTCAGCGCCTTGTCGAGGCGGCGGGGAGTCGTCATGCTGCGAGCCTGCTCTCAGCCCGGCGCCTGCTTAAGGGCTGGTCGCTGACGGCGGCGGCGGCGGCGGAGGGAGCGGTAACCTCGCCATCTGCTCCTCGCCGGCCCCGCTCCCGCGCAAACCCACCCGCTGACGGCGCCGGAACGGCAAGTCGCCGTCGCCACTGCGGCTTGGCGTCGTTGGCTGCCCCGCTCGTTGCGGCAGGAGGCGAGCAGCTGGGGAGGTGGGGGGGGCGCGGCCCCCAGTGCTGAAGTGCGGGCTTCGCTTGTCAGCTGCGAAACTCCGGGGATTTTGTCCGCAGGACGCAGCGCGAGCCGGAGTCGGTAGGCCCTGCTGAGAGGGGAGGTTGTCTCCGCACCTGGCGCATCTTGTCCTGTAGGCTGGGCTAAGCGCTCGCTTTGGCAATCCTAGACCGACCCTGTCCCCCCCCCCCTCGGTTCTCATAATCCGCCGAAGTGGCCAGGCCTTGTGGAAAGGCAGCCGATCCAGTGGCTTGCAAACACCCCACCTGGGGGTGTGGGGGCTGGGAGACCAACCAGGAAGGTTTCCAGACTTCCTTTTGCATTTTAGGAATATTCATCATCATCATTCCCCCAGAGGAAGTCAGATCCCTGGCTGCTGTGGAGAAGTGGTGGGAGAACAATCACCAAAAGCAAGTGGTTTATGGTTTATGGTTTTATTATTTATAGGCCGCCCTTTTCCCTGAGGGGACTCAGGGCGGCTTACAATATATAGGGAGGGGAGTGCAAGACAGTAAGACATAAAACAATACATAAGTAAAAATAGTACACAACATTCATCATTTGGGTGTGCGGTAAATTGTATGTTCAACAGCGGTACCTTCAAGATGCCCAAAGACCCACTGATGTAAACTAACCTCTTTGGAAGACTGTTTTGAATTTTTTTTTAAAAAGAACTGTTTTTGATTTTTTTAAAAAAAGAATACATATATATTTGTTGGCCCATGGACCAGAGGTCACCAACCTTTTGGACCTCAGGGACCACTAAATTCATAATTTTAAATCCTACAGACCACTAATATGAATTTTTTAAAAAGATAAATAGTATTTAGTGCAATATAAAAATGCAAATAATTTTTCTGCAGACCACCAGTGGTTCACGGACCACTGGTTGGTGACCACTGCCATAGACTGTTGCTTATGAAGCTTTTCATTGCCTCAAGAAGTGATAAGGCAGCAGGAAATAATTGTATTCCTATTCAAGCAGATCCAACCGATTCATGCAAAATCGAGAGAAGCACTCACTGAGCTCAGTTTTTGGCTGTGTCCCTAGAAATATATTAGTCTTTCCTGCTGGAAGATCACCTATATGTAATGGCACATGTGCAGTAAATGAACAGTAGATTCAAGAGTAGGTGCTTGCCAAGTATCCCAAGAACCTGCAAAGGGTCACTGTCGTCTCATTATCTTGCACAACCGGGCAATGCCAGTTGGCGACTACTCGGGGGGGGGGGGGGAGGTCTTTCTCTGTAGCTGCTCCGGCCCTGTGGAATGATCTCCCCGCAGAGATCTGGACCCTTCCCACTCTCTCGACCTTCCGTAAGGCCACTAAAACCTGGCTGTTCCGGCAGGCCTGGGGCTGTTGACCCCAAAATATGGTCCAACCCCACTTGGAATGGAGTGCATGGTGTGTTTTTAAATCTATCTTTTCTTTCCTTCTATTCTTTTTGATTTGTATTGTTAGCCGCCCGGAGTCCCACGGGATTGGGTGGCATACAAATGCTATTAAACTTTGAAACTCTTTAAGAAAACCCAATGCAACTTAAGTGAGCCTTGTATGCACAAATTTATGCACATTGTTATTTACTTTATTGCAGAACAGAAATGAATGATCAGGCTTGTACTCTAGGACCAATGGACATGGATTTTTCTTCAATTTAAAATTAATATCCATTTCCATTGGTCCTACAGCACCGGCCAAATTCAATACAGATGAATTAATTATCAATAGATAAAGCAAATAAAGCATCCTGCAATGAATCTACATTCTAATTTCCTATTGAATTAATCAAATTTTCATACCTGCATCACTACACTTGGGAATGGAAAAGATTAATTTCCATACAGATGGGCATCATGGTACTTCTCATCCTGAACCACTTTTCACATATTTCCTCTTGTTTCTTTTTATGGTCTTGTACTTCCTCTAAATTTCCTTCCTCATCCAACCTTGCCCTAAACTGTTTACATTAATAGTCCATAACTCAGTGCTTTACACTAAAAATTGATAAATATAATAAATGCATTTATATGATCAATACAGTAACCACCATGTATTAGATTATTTACTTTTGAAAACATGAGAACCTATTTTCACAATAACACATCACAAGGATTCATTTATTAATATTTTTATGAAGATAGACATGGGTATCTGATAGAAATCATAATGATGCATAAATTACGTGTCATTTGCATATTATCATGCTACATGCAACATTTGATCCCTTGGTTACCCTCCAGCACTGATGATGGCTTTCTGGGGAGTACACTTACTACCATTAGTAGCATACTAAGTGGGTAGGCAATAAGTGCTGCTGAAGATAACAAAGAGGCCAATGGTGGGTGAGGAGTCAGCTTACTCTCTGGGTGCACTAATTAATAGCAATAGCAGTTAGACTTATATACCGCTTCATAGGGCTTTCAGCCCACTCTAAGAGGTTTACAGAGTCAGCATATCGCCCCCACAGTCTGGGTCCTCATTTCACCCACCTCGGAAGGATGGAAGGCTGAGTCAACCTTTGAGCCGGTGAGATTAGAACCGCTGAACTGCAGATAACAGTCAGCTGAAGTGGCCTGCACCCTAACCACTGTGCCACCTCGGCTCATTAATTCTTTAGTGTTTGGTGCCACAGTGCAATAGCTACAGAGGAGAGGGGAACTGTTAAAAAATGATTCCTTCCATGTGACAAATACGTTAATCTTCCCACTGATTAATATTAATGTTCATTGAATTTTATAAAAGAACCGAAATTCTAAATGATGTGGAGTTGGATCCAGTGTGTGCTACTTATTTTTGTTCCAAAGCGGATATCACATACTTTTTATAGGCAATCAACAATCATAATTTTTATAAGGGCTAAACACAATAAATCTTACAGGCATGACTGGCAAAAAAAACTCAGATTTTTTGGAGGAGGTGATCAAGGGTTTGATTTTCAGTAATGTTTGTTCTGCTCGTTTCCATTTGTAAACTGAGAGTACTTTAAAAGGAAAGCATTTTAAGCAATGTCCTGTTAAGAGTTCTCAAACAAGTCCTAAAGCTTTGCTGACTGCAGACCAATGGGAGAGAAGACGCAAAATCACTATTTTAAATTCCTTAGAGTATTTTTGGAGGGAGGGTGTTCTTCCAGTAGTAGTTAATCTCATGGAATTAAATAAAGAACAATTCTGAAGCAGGTTTCAATATTAAATGTATTGGAATCAATACATTTTGTTTCCAATTATTGTTGGTGTAGGGTTGGGCTGGGCTGGGTCTAAAATCAATGAGTCTTCAGTCCCAAGCCTGTTCTTTTAGAACTTTCCAAGACTAACTATTCTCCTCTGGCAAAGAGGAAGAAACAATTGCCTAAGAAAAAGAGAAAATTAAATAAGCTGTTTTGATTCCCGATTAAGGCGTTTTGATGTAAAATCTTGGGCAAGTTCTTCAACATGCAAGATTTGGTCTGAAACTGAAATTTTTAAAAGTATTAGGAGAAAACTCTAAGATACTCCTAGAAGTCATAGAAAGATGCCATAAATAAGAGCCGAGGTGGCGCAGTGGTTAGAGTGCAGTACTGCAGGCCGCTTCAGCTGACTGCTAACTGCAGTTCGGGGGGTTCAAATCTCACCGGCTCAAAGGTTGACTCAGCCTTCCATCCTTCCGACGTGGGTAAAATGAGGACCCAGACTGTGGGGGCAATATGCTGACTCTGTAAACCTCTTAGAGAGGGCTGAAAGCCCTATGAAGCGGTATATAAGTCAAACTGCTATTGCTATTGCTAAATGTTAAATTCTTTGGCATTTAAGAAAATCTTTCAACTGATCTAGTAGTATATTGGGTGCAACAAACTGGTAATTCTCGTCCACTTTTCTCGTCCACTTTTTAATATTCTTTTAACAGTTTTATGGCTATTGATATAGTAATATCATATGCTAATATCGCTTTCCTCATCACTCTTCAAATGTTGGGATTTAAATCCCCACTTTTTCTACAAGTACGATCAAAAAAGCTGTAGTCTCTAAAAGGTATACGGAAGTATATTGCATTTGCAAAAACCACAAAAAACAGCAGAATTAATTCTTCAAGATGAACTATGCGGTGAAGGACTCTTGATTCAGAAATGGAACAAAGGAAACATGATTTAGTAGCTCCTTATTTTAAATACTAGCTATAGTATCTTGAAGTGGTTTATTCTTCTATGGGGCCTACTGTTCTTCCACTGAAGTAACGATGTGCTTGAAATAATGATCTGTTCAAAGTCCACATTGTAGATTATTAACTCTATTATGAAATGAATATCACCGTATCTCAATATTATGTATTATTTATAATGTGTCTAGCATACCCTTCCTTCAAATAAAGAGGAGTTGACAAACAGTTCTGGGAACAACAATAGCTAATCCATAGCTTGCAATAAGGAGAAGGAAGAAAAGCAGAACTGTTCCATCAAACTGGCTCAGCTTGTTCTTGTTACTGGCCCTAGCCATTCCAACAAGAATCCTGAGCTCCTTCTATCACATCTAGTCTTTAGAAGGATTGGAACTGTAAACATTTGTGCCTAAATTTTCTTTCTTCCAATCTGCTTTATATTCCTTTTGGTATTTTAGTGCCATGCCTTTAGATAATCTCAGATTATCTAATCTGAGATTATCTAAAGGCACAAGGACGGTCTGCTTTTTTAACTTGAACTTTTAGCTGCTTTTAGAGTTTTATCAGAAGTATGCAATAAAATAAGACAAATAAAGGAATAAATACATTACATTGGCAGCAGCTACATTCCCTCCCCAAAATATTTTATTGCCCCAAAAATCAATAGCAATAGCAGTTAGACTTATGTACCGCTTCATAGGGCTTTCAGCCCTCTCTAAGCAGTTTACCGAGTCAGCATATTGCCCCCACAGTCTGGGTCCTCATTTCACCCACCTCGGAAGGATGGAAGGCTGAGCCGGTGAGATTTGAACCACCGAACTGCAGCTAGCAGTCAGCTGAAGTGGCCTGCAGTACTGCACTCTAACCACTGCGCCACCTCGGCTCATGCTCATATAAAAATCAATTTATACAACATTTCTGTTGCATCCTGTCTTAGTTTACTCTAAAAACCTGTTTTATCTAAATTTAAACTGTAACCACTCAAAAGCAATGTTCTCCACTAATACTCATATATTTCCAATACTCATGGCATACTCTACCTGTTTATACAGTAATTGCAGCAACAAATGCTACTATTTGTAACATAAATGATAAACAACAAAAACAAGTCATTTGCAGTCATTAAGATGTAACAATTCAAATAAGAATTGTAAAACATTTGTATACCCAGTACAAAAAAAAAGAATTCAGAAGAGGGGGGGGGGTATTAAAAGCATACAGATTTGGTGTATAAGATGATGGGGAAAGGATTTTTTTTCACACCAGAACAACTAAACACAAGGACTGTTTTCCCCCAAATGCCATCACTCTGCTAACTGAGAGCATATGCGCCAAAGACAAATTCCTTGTGTGTCTAACCACACTTGGCCAATAAATAATTCTATTTTCATTTGTCCGTTGAGAGTGTTGTAAGGGACAAGAAACCAATCCAAACACACACAGGGTGTGATGTTCATCACAGTTGACATTTATTACTGTTTACAAAGGATTACAATAAAGAACAGAAAGTGCTTGTGTGTGTGTATATAGTATATACTGTCTTGTTCCTGTTCTGAGCACAGTGTGCACATGCAAATATTGAAACTTAATAAAAAAATATCCAGCATGTATTTATCACCCCTCTGTCTAAACCACCTTTAGTTTCTTATGTGTCAAATGCAGAGTTTTCACCTCCTCCCTTCTCCTCCAGTTGCTTAATTGCAGGCTTTTTGCAATTGTATAATAAAGCTATCCCCTCTTTAATTGGTTTGTATTTCCAAGGAAGAAAAGCTTTGGGCTGGTCAAAAGGCACTCTGTTCTCTGTTCAATAGTTCAATTTTCTATTTTAAAAAACCCAGCTAGCCTCTGAACCACTTTTTTTTTTTAGTAGGTTTGTTTTATTAGGCATTTTTCTGTTCTGACACTGATTGGGTTCTTTTCCCAAAAATAATCTGTCTTCCCAATCCACTGAAGATGACAGCTGATCCTCCTCCATTCTTTGTCCTTGGATTCTTGGGCCTCTGCTCAGCTGGTCACACCTTTCACCAACAGCATATTGTGTAGACCAGGGATCTCCAACCTTGGCAACTTTATGACTTGTGGACTTCAACTCCCATGCGCTGGCTGAGGAATTCTGGGAGTTGAAGTGCACAAGTCATAAAGTTGCCAAGGTTGGAGATCCCTGGTGTAGACTATGAAAGAACTCTTCTTCCCTAGTCCCCTCCTAACTCTTATTTTGTTGTTGTTAGTTGCGAAGTTGTGTCCAACCCATCACAAACCTATGGACAACATTCTTCCAGGCCTTCCTGCCCTCTATCATCCTCTGGAGTACATTTAAGCTCACGTCTATTGCTTCAGTGACTCCATCCAGCCACTTCATTCTCTGCCGTCCCCTTCTTTTGCCCTCAATCTTTCCCAACATTAGGCTCTTCTCCATGAGTCCTTCCTTCTCATCAGGTGACCAAAGTACTTGAGTCTCATCTTCAGGATCTGGCCTTCTAAAGAGCAGTCAGGGTTGATCTCCTCTAGGACTGACCCATTTGATCGCCTTGCAGTCCAAGGGACTCACAGGCATCTTCTCCAGCACCATAGTTCAAAGGCCTCAATTTTTTGGTGCTCAGATTTTCTTATGATTCACTGTTCACAGCTATACATTGCAACTGGGAAAACCATAGCCTTGACTATACACACTTTTGTTGTCAGGGTGATGTCTCTGCTTTTTTGTATACTGTCTAGATTTGCTATAGCTTTCCTCCCAGGAGCAAGCGTCTTTTAATTTCTAGCTCTTATGTTTTAATTTCTAACTCATATATGTCTCTAAAACCATGTGCGTCCATTTAGTGACTTAGAGATTTTTTTAAAATTGTCTTGATGCTTTAAATCTTAAACGGGTGTCAGATTTCCCCTTTCTCCCAAAAGAAGCCCTTTAACATTGACATACACAATGCTGAGAGGAAAAGTGGAATTACATTCTGGTTTGTTTGTTTTTTGTAAACAAACTGCAGACTAGCAACCATGAAGGCCTTGGAAAAGATGCTCACGTTGTAAGATGTCCATACCTAGAAAGATTGGAACTGGACAAACCAGGATATTCCTTTTGACAACTAAAGTTGGACTTTAGAAAAGCAGGACAGGAAGGATTCTGACAGCTGTGAATTTTAGAAGACTCCTGCGAATACCATGGGCAGCCAAGGAAACCAACTGATGGATCATTGAACAAGACCAACCAGAATTCTCACTTGAGGTTCAAATTAACCTACTTCAGGGATATTATGTGAAGACCTAGCTATTTGGAAAAGGCTCTAATGCTGGAAAGATGGAAGGAAAGAGAAGAGAGCAACCAGCAACAAGGTCATTGGGCTCTGTTACAGTGGTAATGAATGCACAACTTTTTTTGGGCGGGGGCACAGGTTGAAAGGTTAGGAATCTATGCAGCTGCTAGGAGTCAAAAGTGACTTGATGGCATCTAATCAATTATGGAATCTCATCTTGATTAGTGGGGGGTGGGGGCAAAAGGAAACCTATCTATGTTGACATACCTGCCATGGTGATCCAGAGGAATTCTTGACTCCTAAATAAACAGCAAAATGTGCCTTCCACATCCTCTCCCAAAAGCGATTTTCCTAATTCCTTTCCCTTCAAGGAATTCCACTTGGTTTCTTTTTGCTTGAGAGAATTGTGATCACACAGATACACACACACATACAGGTACTCCTTGCTTAATGACCAGTAACTAAAAGCTACTTGTGACCTGTCATTGATGTTATAACTACCGCACACAGACATCCGTGATCACTTGGCAATCAGGATTGTGTGACTGCAATTTGCAACGTTTTTTGATGTTTTGTATTAAATAACAATAATAAATGCTCATTGGATATGCTGGATTCACTTAACAGCAACACCTAACAACGTGTGATTTGCTTAATAACCAGTGACTCGCTTAACAATATTGTAAAAACAATTTAAAAATTGAGTCAGGTTACATGCTCAACCACCACAATGATTTGATTTACAACCAAAATTCCAGCCTCAGTTGTGGTTCTAATTCAAGGCCTGCCTATATTGATTTCTGTGTTCTACTTGTATTCAGATTTAATACTCAGTTGTTTGTTGAAAACACTAGAAGTCAGTATAGATAAAGAACAGGAAACATTTGTTTAGACTTTCTTTTTAATTGAGGAAACAAAAAAGGGGCATTATTTTTGTGGGAGATATAAGAAAGGAGAGAAGAAGGAAAAAACATCTGTGATCCACCCATAGTGGAAGTAGTATGTAAGTGTGATCCACCCATACTATGGTGTGTGATCCACCCATACTATGAAGTAGTATGTAAGTGCTATTGCTATTTATCATTTTAACATCTGGAGTAGACTGCTAGCCCATGTTTACCGTGATCAAAAAGGATACCGTATGTACTACTGCAAGAGAAAAATTATTTCAGGAAATGTTCTGGCTCCCTAGACTGTTTGCCCCATTCTATGGGGAAAACAACACACAAGACTTCTAAAACTAATTGATATACACTCGTCCTTAGGCTATTTACTACAAACCAAGCTCAACAGGTTCAACTAGCTGCAAGAAAGAAACAAGCAGTACATCAATTTTGTCATATTTTAGATGACATAAATGATTCACAACTTTTCCTTTTTTGTTGTTTTATTTCTTTATCAGATATTGGTATAATATGCCTTCAACCCAAGCATACAGATGTTTCTGATATCTTACAGTAAACATACATTTTTTTCTTAACAACAAAATCCTCTGGAAGTTCTCCATTTTAAGATAACAATAATTACATGCTTTTTGTTCACAGCAAACTGATAGTATTGCTTATTTTAAAAAAGGGAACCATGCATGGTGTTAAGGAAGTATGATCATTGTTCATGTACAAATTAAAATTCTTTTAAAACTAGTCTGTCTTCATGTGTGTCAAATGCAATATGTTGGGTGTGGAGTGCTTTGGATTTGAAAGGAACACAGTGCTGCGATTGGGTATCAATCATCTTTTGACAACTTATTTAACTAGAGCTTCTTTCCCAAGGCTAAACTAAGATTATGCTAATCTGGAATGAAGATGGGTGTATGACCAAAGAAAAGACACCACACTTTCAAGAAGTTGCCAAGGGCCACATGAGCATTCCTGCAACATTCCAAAGCATCTTTTTTCCTTTTTGTAGCCAAAGTGCTGCCACGGACTTATTAAATATACACTTTCCTTTCTGAATGTTGTGAAATGACCAAAGAAGAGGCAAGTATGGATTAGCTATCATCCACTCTAATCTTATGGCTGTATATGCTAAAATATGGACTGTCCAAATCAGTCGAGTGAATTAAATTTCAGTTGCTTTTAAGATTTAAATCTTAATGTGTCAATGGGAAACTGTATAAAAAGCATGCAAAACTTCTATAAAACATTTAAATAAAGCCAAATGTGCAGTGTAGTCCATAAAAATATACATTGTATATGAAAAGCACTTCAAATAGCAAGTACCTTTTTGCCAGGTGCCCCAATGTTTGTTCTTTGGCAACTTAAAAGGGGGATTGTTTATAGAATAATAACATTACTTTAGAACTGCAGAAAACAAATGGAAATCTCAATAAAAAGATTAATAACGTAAGCTCCTGAATTACACAAGTGCTATGCATAACAAAATTATATAGAAAAATATAATTTCATTAAGGTAATTTGAATATTTACTCTTGTACCTCTTATATCTGTACTTGGACGTTAGGTCAATCCTTTAGCAAATCATGAGATTTTCTCCTACTTTAAACATCTAAAACATCCTCTTATTATTCAAAGTCAGTAAAAAAAAAGAGGCCTCTGGATTTGATGATTCTTCTACTGCCTGCAATATTAAGTTACTACAGGTTGCCGACAAATTGGGCAAGTGGAATTTTCAGAAAGCCATCGATCAATACAATGAAAATGGAATTCATGCATGCATGGCAATTGCCTTAGCTTGTTTCCTACAACATATTCATTAATGCACACGCTACACGTTTTACTTATTTCATCATCTTCTGAATGGGGATTCTCATAATTCCGGGTGGAAAGATTATCAATCTGGTCTTTGGTCAACCCTCTCAAGTTGTCACTGGAATCTTCTTCTAATAAAAGATAAGGTACAAGGCGAAGGATGGGAAGTGTTCCATTTTCAACAAATGAAGCTCTGCTATTTGGGGTATTATTATTTTGATGATGTTGGATAGAATTTGTTTCTCCCTGCCTTTCCCTGCTATCTTGTTCAGTTAGTCTATCCCTAGGTGAAGTTGCATTAAATACATCAATATTATTTAAAGTGTCCAAGTTAGGCACTGGGGGCTGTACTTCTGACAAGTGCTGACTATTCCTCTCCGTTTCAGAACCTGTTTCTGTATCCATTAAGGAGCTTAGCTCTCCAAATCCAGTCATAATTTGCCTTAAAATTGATCTGACAGCCACTGATGAAGACTCACCAAGTCCAGTATCTGATGCCCTATGAAGAGGTATCCGTATAGTGTTAACGTATGTCCGTATTCCTGCATATTCAGACCGTGAAACATTCTGAATAAATCCTTCGTTGTCACTTTCGAGAGTCACCAAATTGTCTGCCATGCCTGCTCTTGAACGAGTTCTGGAAGCAATACTGTCACGATCTCTATTTTCTCTGGGACGAATTCTCCTCACCTGAAGATCTAATGTAATACTAGGATGCCTTCTAGATGCAGCTGTGGCTCTTACGGATTCTTCCTCTTCCAAAGTTACACCGAGTGAAGATGCTTGTTCCTCAGTTTGTTCTGGAGAAGGCTGGGCTGTGTGCGCCCTATTAGCTCCTGCATGCATTTGTTGTATATTGACTGGTTGCCCATTTTCCAAAAGAGATTGGAATTGGCCTCTAAAAGTTGATCTTAATCTTAAAACCTCCGTCCTTGGCCTTGCATTTCTTCGAGTTCTAGCTCTCCCTCTGTGATATCTTACTGGCGTCACTCTCTGGGTTCTCCTTTGCCTAATGATGTTGTGTTCATTGTCGTCTAAAAGGCTGTTAGGTGTTGAACTTGCTGAACTTCTAGCTCCAAGTCTACCAGAGAAGAATCGAGAATTTTCTTCAGCATTCTGAGTCAGCAAACCACTAGCGTTTCCAATTCCTGATGAGACAAATTCATGGCCAACAGAATTAGCTAATGTCCTGCTCCTAGTTCGGCTTGCTACTGGGCTATTTGCAATTACAGGTCTATTTTCCATATGCATTCTACTGGAATGGCCATGTAAGAACTCATTCAGTTGTTCCCCAGGAGTAATATCATTGTTCTGTTCGTGGTTTATATTTATTTCAAGACTAAATCGGAATTCTCCACTACTTGGGTTTGCCTGGCTTACAGCTCTCCAACTCTGGTTTCCATTCTGGCCACTATGTGTGGAATTTCCTGTATGATGAACTGTGTTCAGCCACTCAAGTAAGGAGTTGCTGGTTATGTTTTCCCCAAGCGTCTCTGAATCTGTGAGTAATTAAAGAAATACATTTTAGGAGTTTTGGTTTGATTTCATTTAGATAAGGCAATTAAGTATGAGTGTCACTTGATAATATGAATATATGCTCCTTGCAGAAATAATATGAAGTGTAATCCAATATACTATTCTTTTCTACACTATACTATTTTACTACAGAGAGCTAAATATAATTTCTATTTTCATGTCAAAAACCAGTAAAACCAGTTTTCAATACTGTAACACATGAGCTATGTTGGTTACCCAAAATAGGATAAAGATTATAGGCACAGATTTATATATTCTATATTATCAACAATGTTTGAATAAGCATTATTTTTTAAAAAATAGTAAGAGTTGTTTGTAAAATTTCATGTCAATTAACTGAATAACCTCAGGTACTCTCTAAAGTTTTTAACTTGGTCCAATGTAAAAAAAGAAAGAATACAATAGTATCCCACCCTATAATAAGCAGAGTTCATAATAAGATGGACAGTTACAGAGAAAAGTAAAAGATTTATATGATCTGAAATATCCCTAGATTTTTCAATTACATTTCAGATATTTTCTTAAAAATATGCATTCTTAATGCTTCTGAAAAAACACAGAATATCTATCCCTTCTAACAAGGTATGTTTGTTAGTCTTTCACCTTCCATCTAAACATCCACCAGCCACATCCAACTTGTAGTTTGGTTTAGTGGTTAAAGCACCAAGATAGAAACCAAAAGATTCTGAGTTCTAGTCCCGCCTTAGTCATGAAGACCAGCTGGGTGACTTTGGGCCAATCGCTTTCTCCCAGCCCAATTCACCTCACAGGGTTGTTGTAGTGGTGAAAATAAAAAGAGGAAGGAGCATTATGTAAGTTTGTTGCCTTGAGTTATTTATAAAAATAATAAAGGGGGGGAAGAGAAATAAACAAATGGGCTAACTGTAAGATAAAGGTAAAGGTTCCTCTCACACATATGTGGTAGTTGTTCCTGACTCTAGGTGGCAATGCTCATCTCCAAAGCCGAAGAGCCAGCGCTGTCCGAAAACATCTCTGTGGTCATGTGGCTGGCATGACTAAACGCTGAAGGCTCACGGAATGCTGTTACCTTCCCATCAAAGGTGGTTCCTATTTTTCTACTTGCATTTTTACATGCTTTCGAACTGCAAGGTTGGCAGAAGCTGGGACAAATAACAGGAGCTCACTCCGTTATGCAGCACTAGGGATTTGAACCGCTGAACTGCCAACCTTTCTTATCCACAAGCTCAGCGTCTTAGCCACTGAGCCACTGCATCCCTTGGGCTAACTATAGCAACAGCATGGATATTTTGCAGCCTTTCCCCTAGAAATAAAGTATCAAATGTTTTCCAACAAGCACTTTTTTTAAAATTCCAACTCTGGTTTTCTTTAATTCCCTTTTACAGTTTTCCACAACTAATCCTCTTCCTTAGCCTCAGAGAAGCTCATGAAGCATGTTGGCCGATGATTCTAATAAATATTTTTTTTCTGAAACATATATGCAAAATAAATTGCATTTTCCCCAAAACTATGAAAGAAAGAAAGAAAGAAAGAAAGAAAGAAAGAAAGAAAGAAAGAAAGAAAGAAAGAATAGTTTACATCCAGCAGTATTACCTTCCCATTCTCTATTTTCTGGCTCAGACTGGGATGACTGATTTTCCTTTGCACTCTGCAAACGTTGTTGCAGCTCATCTGCTGTTATTTCTCCTAAAAGAGTTGGTTTTATGCTGTTAATTTTATTTATTATCTGAATGCACATGAACAAACAAAACAATAGTTGTTATTACAATTGAAGATTTTTTAAAAAGAAATAAATGGAAAACCAGAATGGTAAAAAAAGTATTAATATGCATAAACTGCAAAACCTTTCATAACTTTTCCTTGTATTTATAGATCATTTGCCTAAAAAGGTAAGTGACCTCAAACTATTCCGTATTTCCTCTATGCAATCTGAGATTTGTTATCTGAGATTTAAGAAACTGTATTTGCTCTACTTTGTATGTACTTTCTATAAGCTTTATCCCAAATCAACTAAAAAAGATTAAATGAAAAGAATTTGCAATACACATTTTAAAAATCCTGGTAACAGTATAATCAATTAAATAAAATTTAAATAAATAGAATTAAATGTATTTCTCACTAAGATTCAGGGCACATAAGTAATAAATAGTATTGTTTATCTACCATGTTACATGATACAGTAAATTCTGTGGGCAATTTGAACATAAAAGCTAAAGTATTATTTGAATTCATTTTAATTATCAAACTGCAGATAATTCAGTATTACATTAGATGTGTAAAGTATTTTAAACTAAGAGTCACCTGGAGTCCCAAGAAGGTTACGATCCCTCATTAATCTGTAGTCTTCATCACTAAGTGCATTAATGAATTGATAATAAGCTTCCTCTCTGTTGAGGCGTTCCTGCTGCCATTGCCTCTCATTATCACCACTGTTATTCTGCGAAGTGGCCTGTTCTCCATTTTCTCCTGAGCAAGTTCTAGAACAAGCCATTCTGGAAGAAATAAACTATTTAAAAAAGGGAAGAAAAAAAAAGCAAGTGACTTATCAATTGAATGTTCGTATGGTTTTAAAGTTACTAAAGAAGAAACAATGACACGTGTTCACATATTTGTCAATTCAATATAAGCATGCAGTGAACTGTACACTTAATTTCTTTGTTGCACAGCATGAATTGTGAAATAAGTTCCACAATGTACACAATATAAATTATTTCACATTAAACATGTGTAGAGTTGAACTTCAAGTTTTTATTTGATATTAAAATTCAGTGCTAGAAAAAAAGCTTTCTTTTTTGCCTAACCCTAACTGATAACAACTCACAGTACAAAATGCTATTATGCTACAGTATCAATGCTACAAAGTATCATAGTTAATACTAAATACATTACATATCATTACACTTTTGTTAATCTATTTTTTTGGAAGGCATCTTCAACATCAGACAAAAAGGAAGTCAGTAATAGCTAGTCAGAATACTGTAGCATCAAAAGAAAAATATATACATAGAAAACAAAAATAAAACTCCAGATGACAGCCCCCCCCCTAGTGAATCAGCTGGCATAGAAACTGCACTGAAATGCTACGTTTTAACCTGTTTGCAGAACTGCAGAAAGTAGGGTTACATATACTTCCAGGGAGACTACTCCATAAACTGGACACTATAAGATAGATAAAATCTGCCATGTCATTCTTTGTCTGCAAACATCACAAAGGAACTTTCAGCAGACCCTCTATTAATAACTATACCATAGTATGTCAAGTCTATGTCACTCATTATAAATGCAGAGAAGCATCTTTGATTTCCAATGCGTGTTGGTTATCATTCCTTCAACAGTTATATATCCTGCAAAACCCTGTTAAGGTTGATTTCATAAATGCTTTTTACATTTAAAGAATTGTGAAAATTCTTTGCTAAGCTACCAGGTAATATGGCCATCAGCCATTGCCAAATACCAAAATTCTACTACAGAAAAACCTCGTTAGACAATTAATTCCAATAATTAAGAAGAGAGTAAAGAACTTATTAAATGTGGGTAAGATTTATTCATTTACAGAACTGGAATATTTTTATTTATCTTAAAAATAAATGCACTCGGGTATTTAAAAGCCAATAAAAGTTCATAAGATGAAGAATCAACAGTTAAAGCAGTTCTCAAATCAACATTACCTCCCCCCACTGTTTTCCTAAGGAGAGAAAATGATGATCTTAACACTGTGTAATGTTGATAATCCTCTGAAGTATACTGGGCACCTTCAGTTTTCCAGAGTTCTTTCAACAGGGAATTGAATTTAGATTATATATATGAATCCTATTCATGAAAAAATAAAAACATGTGCTGAATATTTATAGAGGCAAAAAATATTGATCAAGAGGATCATCAAGCAGTCTCTCCTCTATTATGTCTATAGATTCACCTTTTAGAAGATGCTATCATGACTACTTCTTTAAAAATGCAATGACAGCAGATATATCATATCTGTACAAGTCGTATAGTTTTAGAAATAAGAACCTGTCATGACATAAAGCAGTACAAGTAAAGATCCACTCATATCAGACTGCACAGTCTTAGAAATCCTTTTGATGTTCCTTTTTACAGATATTCATATTAAATATTCATATTTAATAGTAAATCTTGACAACCCTCTCTCGTGTGTGAATAAAAGGAGGAATAGTAAGGATTGGGACAGTATCCCAGCAAATAAATATGCCACTAATCCACAAAACTCGTTAAACTTGACATTCCACTACTAATTTCCTGCGCTACACAACTCCCAGTGAACAGGGTTAAGAGCAAAATGAAATTAAGTGCCTCCTTATTCCTTTGCCAAGGACTAGTTTCAGGAAACAGCAAGCAAAGAGGTGTTGATAACTCTGGAAAAGGACTATGAAATAAATAACTCATCCAAAGATCCTAGCAATTTCGGGATTGTGTAATTCTCTTCTTCCACCTACCATGAAAGACACGTTCCCCAGGAACAGATTATTAATCTATAACCATAAAGGCACTTACGGACTAGCCACTGAAGGGTAAGCTTTTTGCAGACTGATCCTTTCCCAAGGCACCTTACGGTATAACTTGTGACTAAATGGAGGAATAATACCAATTTAGGATTTCCTCTTTCCTTTTTCTTTCCCAGAAACAGATTTTTTTAATCTATTACAACAAAGGCGCTTTCCGTTTTAGCAGCAACTTCACTGTAGCACAAGCTTTTGCAGGCGGATCATTTCCCAAGGCAACTACACCCATGAAGGGTTTCCTTTTTCTTTACCTGGATGAATTTCTCTCCGTCTTCGTTGGTGGCGCTGATCTCTTCCCTCCTCGCCTGGAGACTTAAGAGGAGGGGCGGGGGTGTGAGAGGGTTTGGGGAGAGAACGATTAACACCACGACCAACCGCCATCCACTGGAGAAAGGAACAGGGCTGAGCAGCATCCAATTGAGCCCTTTAGGCCGGCAGTCTATAAAGCTTAAGTTCCCGTAGCAGCCAATAGCCCGGAGATCACAGCTTCGCCAGGAAAAGGTTAAGCGGCAATTACTTATCCCCCCTCCACCCCAAGCCGTGCCCGCCGAAGGCCGGTTTTCTTACAACCCCATCGCAGCCTACGTTAATCTTCTCCGGGCAGCAGCTTCCAAGGAAGGGGCCAGACCAACTACCGTACCAGGCGTTGAGGTGCGGCAGCAAACCAATCCCGTCGGGTTCTGACGCTGGAGCTCATGGTTCCAGGGGGAACGCGCACGCGCGAGCAGCCCCCTTCCTCGCACTGAGCAACGGCGGGTTTACAGGAAGTTGCTCGCGAAAGCGGAAAGTGCGACGGACTTTTCGGACCGGCGGCTACCGTTTCCCTGCCAGCTCGCTCGCGAAAGGACCCTGGAAACCGAGTCGCGGCCGGCGCCTTGTTAAGAATTGCGCTGCTGAAAGAGACCGAGAGAAAAAGCAGATGTATTTTTTTTTTTTACAATTATGATTTTGTGATACGATATTGAACGTAGCGCTTAGAAGGGCACGGCTGATTCCAAGAAAACTAAGCGGGGTCAGATTTGATTAATCTTCGGTTAGGATGGAGACCCAGGAAATCCTAGATATTTTCCGTCCTGGGAAACTGGAAGAAATAGCAGAAAGAAACAATGTCAAAGTACTTATATGGGCAGCAAATTTAAAATGATCTCATTCATCAATAGCAAGATTGGATCCATGGGATGTTCATGAAAGTACCCGAGATCATACTTGCTTATTTATTTATTGTCGAACATGTACTAGATAACAGGTATAAGTATAAACATTGGCATGAACAAAGGAAATGAGTACAAATAAATGGGGACAGTAGGGCAGGGACAGTAGGCATGCTGGTGGCGTATGCACGCCTTCCTCTCTTAGGAATGGGGTGAGGCCCACGGTAGGCAGTTTAAGGTTGAAGATGTGTGGGTTAAAGGATGTAACAACAGAGTCAGGTAGAGCATTCCAGGCATTTACCACTCTGTTGCTGAATACTAATTTGTTTTTGCAGAATTTCAATGAAGATAATTGCTATTTCTTTGTATCTGATGTCTATATAAACCCTTGCTAGGTTCATAAAATGGTTAACTCATCTAAGAATAATTCAACCCAATTTATCTGAATTTGCATGCCACTTTAATTACACAGAAATTAATCAATTTTTGAGGTTCACAATGCATATGCAATAGTGTGGTTGACTATTTTTTATTTAGTAGGTTATATAAAGATAGGCAGGTCTCAATTAGTTCAGTTAATGAATTCCTTAAAGTGGTCATATTTTTTGAATTTGTCCTATTTAAAGTGGAAAATTGGAATATTTTCTATGGAAAATACTGCAATTGGTTCCAACTTGATGGAAATAAGCAATGACATTTTTTCAATATAATTTCTTGTATATACTGAAATATTACAGTAAATGGTAAAAGAATATACTTAAATTTAAATTTAGCAGTCTACCATAAATTCATACAGTTCAACAGCTAATGTTTTATGCTACGATCATATTTATGTCATTGAATTGCATCAGATTTTTGTTCTAATATAATGAGCCTGTTCTTTTTTTTTTTTTTTGAAATTGTACTTGTTTCCTCTGATGAAATCTTTTTCTCCATTTTGCACATAAAGATTAGCAGCGTCTGAAACATCAAATGCAGTTGTGCAGGCATTGATCTCAACTGCATACACACTAGCCTTGAATTAACTGAATTTTGGGTTGCATTAAATTTAAGCAGGCATTAGTTTACAATTCATACTAAATCCAATAATGCGTAATAAGAACTCACAAGAATCATAAAGTACTTATATTGTCCCAGACAGACACCCCAAGACCAAAAAGCAAGCAGCAAAAGTGGGGAATATAGTATTACAATATCTACAATTACCGGTAGATGTATTGTTTCCTGATGCTCAGCGGTAAAGCTTTCTCAGATCACAAAACTAGCTTAGCCTTAGTCAATACTCAATTAATCTTAAAAATGTACATGCTCCTCTTCTGCCAAGTTATCAATTGCTTGCTGTCATGATACTCATCAATAACCGTACTGCATTCATGCCTCATATATAACTGGGTCATTTCAAGATCCAGCATGTTGTGCAAATTCATAATCTTTCAGATGATTTTAAATGGAAGCATCCCAAGTCAATTGTTAGAAGTACTTTTCTCTAGTCATATCACTACTAAAGTGACTTTACTACTACTATAATAATCCAATCATAAGAATCTATGACCATAAATCCATTAATCTAGAATCATAATTCTAGATAGTCTTGTACTACCCAGTTGCCTGGAAATGAGATTTAAGCATAAAATGGCTAACAAAATTGTCCCTCACAATGACAGAACATGTTTTCCAAGGACTTCATTAAGCTGCAGTGTTCAAATCATGCCTTCTGTTACCTGTCTGGCTGTAGGGAAGGGGTTGTTTACATACTAAAGCTTTAACAGTACTTTCTGCTATAAAAGTGAAAACAGAACAGAAGGAAGCAGAGGAACCACATTCTTTAAAATGATTGTCTTTTATTCAGTTAGCATAATTATTCTAGATCAAAACAGTAAAGATAAGGTAGTAACTGACTGGATTTAAACATACAGTGTGATCATAACCAGTGAGTTTCAACTGAAAGAACACTACAGCAATCACAAAATATTGGGAAAATGAAAATTAATAAAATACTTTGGTGTCTAGTAATATTTTATTTTGGAGAAATTGCAACAGTTTAATTACATCAGAGATAGATACTTAACAGAATAACAGTTGGAAGAGACCTTAGAGGTCTTCTAGTCCAACCCCCTGCTCAAGCAGGAGATTCCATACAATTCCAGACAGATGGCTGTCCAGTCTCTTCTTAAAAGCCTCCAGAAGGCAAGCCATTCCAATGTCACTTTTAGGACATTTCTCCTTCATTCTAAATTGTTCCTGTCTTTGATTAGTTTCCATCCATTGTTTCTTGTCTTGCCTTCTGGTGCTTTGGAAAATAGGTTGACCCTTTCTTTTATGTGGCAGCCCTTCAAATATTGGAACACTGGTATCATGTCACCCTATATTGGACATACCCAATTTCTGTAACAATTCTTCATGTGTTTTAGCCTCCAGTCCCCCAATTATCTTTGTTGCTCTTTTCTGCACTCTTTCCAGAGTTTCAACATTTTTTAATAATATGGTGACCCAAACCAGATGTGGCCTTCTTATATACTTCCAAAATAAATACAGATGTTTCATTCTCTTTATAACACTGCCCTTGTGTTTCAAGCATTCTATTCTATGGAGAAAGCATAGTCTATGTTGCCTCAAACTCCTTAATGAAAGGGTAGGTACAAATTCAATAAATGATAATAAATGATGAAGCAGATCTCAATCATAGATACTGTACAATATTTTTACAACCTGGGAAAGTCTGGGAATTCTGGAAACTAGTCCACGTGCAATTGGGAAAGACCAATTTGAGAAGGACTGCATTATAAAACCTTAACAGAAAAAATAGTATTGATATTAATCCAAAATGTGTTGTTTAAAGCACAATGAAAATAGTAAAAACATAATAGAACTCTGTGTTTTGGCATAATAAGCTTGTTTCCAAAAATAAACTTGTAACTGTTCCATGAAATCTTTTGTTTGGCACTGCAATTTATTTTTCTCTAGATAGTCTTGCCCATTTATCAATAATTACCTTATATGCATGGCCTGTATAAAGTCAAGGTATTATTTAACTGAATCATCAAAAAAATGATTAAGTATGCAGTTTAGTGAATCAGCAATTTGCATGATTACGGTAGTTTTAAGATTTTCAATCCTCAGTCAATGATTTATTTTTTTCAAAAATTACCTCAGTTTGATAAACATTGGCAATAAAATGTTTATCTAACTGACCAGACACGGAGAAGGGAGGGAAATGAAAATATCCTGCAGTGTTTTTGCTGAATTGTGATTACCATTACTGCTTGCTCATGTCTGCACCAAAAACTCTTCTTCAGCTAAGGCATAACTTTTGAAGTTGGTTTAAAAATTGACAGCCTGTGGCAAGACTCTGTAAAAAAGTAGCACATGACTGTAGACAGTCTGCAGCGAACAATTTATGGTATAATAGTAGCAGCACCCATGTTTTGAGACAAACTGGTGCTGTAATTTCACCATTAAAAGTGATAGAAGAAATCTCTCTGCTTAGGTAGTGTTTTTCACAACAGGAGACAGGTCACAACAAGGCGATACAGATAGTTCTCAAATGAAGAGTCTTACAAACGCTCTTCGGAGTTGCAACTGTTGCAGTAACCCTGTGGTCACAGGATCATGATTCAGGCACCCGGCAACCAGCCAGCAATTACAATGGTCACAGCATCCTGCAGTCATGGGATTGCTATTTGTAACCTTCGTTGCTGGGTTCCAACAAGCAAAATCAATGGGGAAGCCAACAGGAACTTGCAAGATATGATCACATAATATCATGCTTAATGGCTTTGTGAAAGTTGCTTACAACTAGAACTGCTGTGGTAAATCAGTGTGTTTATGTGATGTTGCGCTTTCACTTAGCAACAGAATTCCCAGTCCCAATTACATTACCATTGTTAACATCACTTACACTTTGCTTATAAAAGGAGTTAGGTTCCTCTTGTTTTTTAGCCTTGTTAGGAGATGGAGAAGTTTTCAAACTAGTGCAACTTTTAAGTTATTAAGTTATTACTCACTCCTTTCCTCCCTCCCCCCCCAAATAAAATCTGGAATATTTTGTTTGGGTTAGGTCACAATTCGGCCCTAATGCCACACCAGCTTTGAAAATTGCTTGGTTAATGTTACATATCACTTACCTTAAAGACGTAATCTTTACCGCGAGTCTATGACACTCCAAACCTCAAAACTAGTTTCCAGAAATAGGTTTCCATGGAAACTAGAGGACACCCCCCCTCCTCCTTACCAAACACATACGTGAACTACAACGCCCGGCATGCGCCTGGCTTTCCTCTTCTCAATTTCTCCAATCGCAGCCGGTAAAAACTCCAATTCCCAGCATTCACCAAATCCATATCCGGTTAATGTGTGTTAACGACATCTCCCAAGGCGCTTAGAATAGACGTTTCTTTAATACGGGCCCGTGTTGATTTCCCCGTAGCTCTGCTTGCTGCCAAAGTCTTTAGCTGGCAGCTATGGCGCGGTGCATGTCGGGGAAGGAAACTGCCCGGGGAGGAGGGGCCGCCTGGGAGCCGGTTGGATTCCACGTGGTGCGCTCTCGAGGACGAGGGGAGACTCGGATAGAGAGAGAGAGAGGGAGAGAGAGAGAGAGAGAGGCGACGCTTTGCGACGCTCCTCTTTTGCAGCAGCGCGGTCAGGCGCGGTTGCCGTATATCGGGTAACGAGATACCGGCTGGCGTAGAGCAGCTTTGCCTGTGTGGCTCTTGAGCCGGCAGCGGGGAGGAGGAGGAGGAAGAGGAGGCGCGGAAGAATAGAGGGCTCCGCCTTGCTTCAGCCGCTCTCGCAGCCGCTTTTCCCCTTCTTCTCCCCACTGTACCTGGATGGTCCGCGTCGCGGCGGCGGCGGGGCCTCCTCCTCCCTGGTGCCTGCGGCGGTGGCGGGCGGGGGCTTCGCGGGGTGGTGGGTTGCCGTCTGAGGAGGCGACCAGCCCGGGCGCTGAATGAAGATGGACTATGACTTCAAGGTGAAGCTGACCGGGGAGCGAGAGCGCGTGGAGGACCTCTTCGAGTACGAGGGCTGCAAGGTGGGGAGGGGGACCTACGGGCACGTCTACAAGGCCAAGCGGAAGGACGGGTAAGTGAGACGGGGCCGCTTGCGAAGGTTGGGCCGGCCGATCAATGCCCGCCCTCCCCCATCCCCCCTTCCTTCTTTCCTTCCTTCCTTCTCCCTCTCCCTTCCCCCCTTCTTTCTCCCCTTCCTTTCTCCCCCCCTCCCCTGACTTTCGGACGCCGCGTTTCCCCAACCTGCTGGCCTCCAGATGTGCCAGACTACAAGTCCCATCGCTCTCCGTTGGGCAGGCTGCCTAGACTGTAATCGGACCCGGCTGGAGGTCTCCAAGTTAGAAAAGGTTGCCGCAGCCTGTCTGCCTGTCTCTCCCTCCCTCCCTCCCTCTCCCCCTTCCTCTCTCTTCTCTTCGCCAGTCTCTTTCTTCCCTTTGGGGTCGGGGCCGTGTGTTGGTTTTTCCCTTTGCCCCGGTGCCATTCTTGAGGGTTTTTCGGTCTGCCACGCAGCCTGCTATGGTCCCGGACAGTGACAGGCATGTCCTAACTTTCTCCTCCGCTTTGGGCGAGACCTGTGGAGCTCTGATCAGAATCGGACACCAAACCCTCTTCTCTGGAGTTTGCTTTGGTGTATATAATGGCTTGGCATCCACATATGGGGAGAAAAAAAGGGTATGGTCATCTGTTGAAGCTTATGCAATGACTCTTTAGTCTTTCTAATAGGTATTCCATAGGTACTGTGTTTCCCCAAAAATAAGACAGGACTTTATTTTCTTTTAACACCCGAAATAAACACTTGGCCTTATTTTAGGGGGGATCTTATTATTTTTGAGGTGCAGGAGGTGGTAAGCTTGGTCACTTCATGGCTGCTGCTGTGTTGCAATATTTTCGGGGAGGGCTTATTTGAGCGTATACGCTCAAAAGCCCGATTGGGCTTATTATCCAGGGAGGTCTTATTTTTGGGAAAGGGGGGGTACATTCAAGTTGCAGCTTCACCATCTCCGAATAAGATGGGGCACAAGTGGGGTGGGTGGGTGGTTGTATCATATTGGGAAAAGACCCTTCTTTGCATTGGGCAAGCGGAGAGATGATTTTTTTTTTATCCCGAACTGCATTGCTTTATGCATCTAGTCCTGCATTGTTTATGACTTGAGTCTCCATGATCTCAGGCAAAGCCAGGTCTTTTTCATCCTCTATTGCCTGATTCTTTTATACAAGCTGAGTGTTTGTGCAGGCAAGACAGATGCTTGGTGACCACCTTATGCCGTTTCCCCATATGGAAACATGCCTGCCTCTACTACGCTAAGTCTGTTGCACCCCTCTCTCTCTCTCTTTCTCTCTCTCTCTCTCTCTCTTTAATATTTCTTGTGTATAATTACTCTTTGAAATATTTTACTATCGGCCCAACTAGCTTTTTGCAAAGCTCTTCCCATGCTCTTGGTTGTAATCCAATATTATTTAGTGTTGGATTTAATTACTGACATAATTATCATCAACCGATTAAGTCTTTTCCCCTTGCTCCACCACTGTCATGCTTTGTAATTGCTTTTCTGTTTGCAAGTATAAATAAACCATTGGATAGTGGGATGAGAATATATTACTAAAATGAGATAACAGATAACTCCCAGAACATAGCTTCTCTTCATACTTAGCTTCTTAACGTTGTGTCTCTGGCTTTTATGTTAACATGCCTCTTGTCTGTTATCCTACTACGGTAGTAGCGTATTCTTCTGTTCATAGCTGGTATCATGAATGATTATGGTTTTATTTGTTGTGTTTCCTGCACTCTTCATCTTATGCTATACATAGCACCCTAATAAATACAGCCTTCTTCAAACAGCCAGCATATAATATATTATCTTGGGTAATATTTTTAAAGAATGTTCCCTGCTGAATATAGTAGCTAATATTGTGAAAACTATTGTATCAGTTCTGGGCAAGTTATATTTGATTTTTGTATTTTAATTTAAGATATAATATTGTGTCACTGTAAAATTCCTGGCTACATATATTCCTTCATCTACCATAAAAAGGATATGTTTTTTTAATGTGAATTGTTATTCAACTTTTAACATATTTAAAGCAGTAACATATTATTTTACCAAGTGACATACTTTTTAAAAAGAATCAATAATCTCTAGGTTTTCTTAATACAATATATACACTTATAGTTGTAAAATGTGGAACAACAGGATGTTAGCTTGCAAGATACCGTAATCTTTATCCTAGCTTTTATAGAATAGGATGAGTTTGCAGAAAATAAACATCAGCTTTGGTTATATTTGTGGTTAAAAAGTGCCCAAACTATCCTTACCTTTAGCAGGGAAAATTACATCTGGTGCAATTGTGGCCAAGGGTAGTAATCTGATCTATATCTTTTCAGTGTTTTTTAAAAAAACACTCTATGAAAGCCTCAATTGACCAAAACCTGTTTGGTTGCAGAAGTCAATATCTGTGGCTTAGCTAGTGATAGGGTGTCATATGGAAGATTGTGACTTGGAATATAATGGGAATAAATGGTAAAAAGCCCGAATTAATAAATATACTGAAAGAAATTAGGTGTCTCGTGTATCTGAAGTGAGAGGGGAAGGATGTGGTTGATCTAAAGAAGTTATCATCTTGTGGGTTCTAGTTGACAAAGACATTTAGAAAATCGAAACCATAGATTTAATTAGGAATAGTGTTTGCGTGTGTGTAGAGTATGTACAAAAATAGGTTCCACCACAAAATCGCGGAGGACAAAATCGCGCTCGACGAAAGCGCGCATTTGACGTCATCACAGCGCGACGAAAACATCGCGCTGTGATCGAAAAATGTAAAAATAAAGCTAAAACCTTACCCTAACCCCCCCAAACCTAACCCTAAACCTAACTCTAAACCTAACCCTTAACCTAACCCTAAATCTAACCCTAAACCTAACCGTTAACGTAACGCTAAACCTAACGCTAACCCTTAACCTAACGCTAAACCTAACACTAACACTCTAAACCTAACCCTAACCCTTAACCTAAACCTAAACCTAACCCTTACCTTTATGTGAATCGGCTTGGTTTAATTTTAATTTTATTTCAATTTTTAATTTTTTTCGTCGCGCTGTGATGACGTCACATGCGCGCTTTCGTCGAGCGCAATTTTGTCCTCCGCGCTTTTGACGGGTCACGCAAAAATAGGGGTCGGTAGATTGTTAAGAGTCTAGTAAATGATAATGTAAGACTCAAATATTAACTTACTTTCAACATTCTGAATGAATAATTTGGTGGAATAAAATATTCATTAAGCAACATGAATAATATGGAAATGGGAGGAAACAATGCATAAAAATTATTGGGCTGTTTAGAGATCCAGGAACAAGTAAAAAATTGAGACCTTTTAATGATCATCTACTTAGAAAAAGATTTGTTTTGAAGATGTAGTTTAGGTATAAATCTGTTTATAATATTCATTTCTTCAGAAACTGTACAGAGAATGAAAATGAATATAATTTCCTTCTCTTTCAGTATCAAAAGCAAATATATTTCTAAATATATAGAATGTGTATCTTGTGAGTATAAAAAGAATGACTATGATTTCAAAAGCATACTTGATTATGATAGATTTTGGATTTATGCATTTTCTTCTATTTTTGTATGCACATTTTTACTTTATTTTATTGCAGCATCTGATGTAGACTAGCCTACAAATATTGCAAATACATAATTATTTATGACAGAAGGCTTGGAGAATAAATGAAGATTACAAGGGGGATGAAAGGTTCTGAATGTGGGATCGAGCATTGTTCGTAATGCCAAGAGTGGTTCTTGAGTGAAATGAACATGAAAGAAATGGGAGGGGACATTTCAAATAAAAGAAGAACAGTTGTGACAAGAAATAAGTATGAGTTGTAACTGAAAGAATAGTAGAGGACAGATCAATCTCCCAATAGGATGATTGGTATTTGAACATAATAGATGATGTGAAAATTGTTTGGGATAAAGTGGAAAGAATTATGTTATCGTCTGCCAGAAAAAAAGTAGTGTAATATTAATGGAAAATATGTAAAAGGATTTTTGGTAGAACAGAGAATTGAAAGTGGGTTTGAATAAAAAATTGTGAGCAATAGAAAAAAAGCTGCAAAAATAAAGATTAGAAGATAATGTATGATATAAAAAAGTAAAATATCGTTGCAGATAATATAGTCAAAGAGTACAAGAAATGATTAAAAGAGGAAAATAAAATACAATGTAGAGAAGAATCTACCATTTGAATGAATTAAATTCAAAATATGTCATTTGCAATGGTACATATGAGGAAATATTAAATTATTTTAGAGATCTAAATGGAAGTGATAGTGATATATATCAAACATTAAATTGAAAAGTGCTTTAATAAATGTTACTATTAAACAAAAATGGATGACAAAGTCACAAACACAGTGAGTGTTAAAAAATAGGTAGAACACAAGTGTAAGTTGTACACTGGTAACAGGGTGGATTTGATTTAAATCAAGTTGATTTAAATCAACTTAATTGAAAACATAATTTTTAAAGAGCAACTGTCATCTCTGTCCCGCAGTGGCTCCTCCTCTGACTCCCTGTTGATTCACCGATAGCCCTAATATTGCAGAATATGCAGCCTCATGCTACATAACTAAGCTTCATTTCATGCTGAATAAACTAAAGTATTAATGTATCTTAAATAGAAAACTATATTTAGATAGATTTTTACTTCAAAAGCATTTTATTAAAATAAATTTCATAAAAATAAAAAAAATCCAATTTAACTTAAAAAAATATTTAAATTTTAAAAAATCCTATTTATTTATTTATTTTTAAATCGTCCATTTTTATCCACCATCCTGGCTATTTCCCCCAAAATAAGACAGGGTCTTGGCCTTATTTTGGGGGAGGTCTTATTATTTTTGAAGTGCAGGAGGCAGCCAGCGTGATCACCTCATGGCTGCGGCTGTGTTGCAATATTTTCAAGGAGAGCTTATTTTAGGGCATGCGCTGAAAAGCCCAATTGGGCTAATTATTGGGGATTTATTTTCAGGGAAACAGGGTATTAAAACATAGATAAAGCTGGGTTAGACTGTGACTATGTAACTTGTTTAATATGTGTAAAGGCTGTATGATTGCCTGGTGATTTAAAAAATTATCTAAAGATAATTTCATAAGTTCTGAGTGATGCATAACTTGGGAGTGAAACTTTTAGTAATTTAAATTACTACCACAGTAGAAAACAATTATTGTAAATATAATGAATGACTGATTTGATAACCATGTCCACTTGCTCCAATAAAGCTTTCCATCAGTGAATTTGGTAAGAAGCAGTGGCTACTTTCTTTATCTTTATCTGACTCTCACTGCCCCAAAAGGCCAGCCAACACTCCAATGCATGAGTTCAGGAGAAGAATTAAAAAAAAAACCAATTCCAGTGGTTTTATATAATGTGAAAACCAAGGCAACATATTTTTTTTATGTGACTAAATATATAATGTACACTCAAGCAATGAGAATCCATGAATTTGTTCAGTTTCTGGTAGATTATTTTTAACATATGTCAGTCCTGCTTTATGTTATGTTATGTTATGTTATGTTATTGTAAACCATACTTAGCTGCCCAAGACTCGTTATGATCAGAGAGGTGGACATATAAATTAAATGAATAAATAATAAATTAGACATTATCTAATAAACTATCACTACATAGTGTATGAAGCACAAGCTTTCAAGACTTGTTCAATAGGATAATAGTTAAATATAATATATACTACTTCTGAGTTGACCATTCATGGTATACATGCATGCCAATAGAGCAATTACAAGGAAAGTAATAGGTCCCCCTCCACCCCAATTTTCCTGTATATCAGCTTGGAAGTATATTTCTTTTTGTAGTTTTTAATATAGAATTATCTCACTATAGTTGAACCAATCAATTCTCCCCTCCCCCATGCTTTACTTTTCTCCAGACTTTTCTTATTGTACTAGCAGTTACATACAAGTGCAGTATCCTGGATTATTTATTTAAAATATAATACATTTTCACATATTTCCAACTTAGTAACAATATAAAGATTTTGTAAAAAGGAGATTAAATCCAAAATTGAAAGTTGCTGCAGTAAATGGGGGGGGGGAATGAGTATATCACATAAAGTGGTATCTTGGTACTCAACTGCTTGGAAACTCATCAAATTTGGTACTCAACACATTTTGATGCACAAATTTTGTCCCAGTACTCATCATTTGTTTGCTACTCATTGCACAAGCTAGAACTTGTGCAATGAATAGCAAACAAATGATGACTTGCTGTATTACTCTTTATGGGAAAAAGTATTTGGTACTCATCGTTTTTGGTATTTGACACGCGTCCTGGAACCAATTAATGAGGACTACCAAGGTACCATGGTACTAACAAAATGTGATTCTTTTTTTTAAAAAATGGGAATGTAAACAAAAATAAATAATTTTTGAAAATATAATTAAATGAACAAGGTCTATATTGAACTCTGCATCCAGATTAAATATCCTCTTTAGCCAAAGTAAACAAAGGTCCCAAGATACTAGAAGATTAATAAGAAAATATTTGATTTCAAACAAAATCTAAAATTTATGATATATAAGGGAGAAAAAATAACTTAGATATTAGCTCTTTGTTACTATGTTCTTAAAAATAGTTTTGCTGAGAGGAAATCAAAGTAAATTTTGTGCAATTTTTAATTCTTTGACCAATATTATGGAATCAGGTTGGTCTCACCCTTGTTGAGATTCTTTTCTTCAGAGGCCTAATAACAAGGCCAGTCTGTTACAGAGGAATGTTCTTTTTGTTAGGGAGTGGAGAATTAATTTCCATGCAGGGCTATCTCTTTAGACGATGTTTATGTAATGGATTTGGTCTGAAAAAGGAGAACAACACTGAAGGGAATAACCACGTTTATTGGAATTATCTGTTGGGTGCCTAATTATGTATAAGAGAGAGATCCTGAACAATGGGAAAAAAAGATTTTTATAGATGTTGAGGGCTACAAAGTGGAAAATTCCAGGGATCTGATTTGCTGGCCAGTTTGGGGAACCTACTCATGTCCTTGTGAGAAAGTCCAAGGAGATGGCATATTGAGGTCATCACTTGATGGAGGATGGAAGAGCTGGGGTTTATCTAGCTTTCAGTTTTCTTGCAAAGGCTGCCCTTGGACTGTACTGTGAACTGGAGAGGAAGCTTTTATGCTTTGGTTTAAATGGGATTGCACGGGAGATATCTGAGGGCAGGAAGAATAAATTGGGGTCTGATACAATTAATAAGGACCCAGATTGTTGGGGGCAATATGCTGACTCTGTAAACCGCTTAGAGAGAGCTGTAGAACACTGTGAAGCGGTATATAAGTCTAAGTCTAAGTCCTATTGCTATTAAGCAAAGAGATGGACTTGATTTGATTTTGGACATAGGTAAAAGATAGGAAAAGGGCATCAACCTCCATTTTGTTCGTATAATTTATTTTGCCCACTGCACATAAAACCAACTTTATTTTGTTCAGGCTGTGATGCCCTCCTTTATGCTGTGATGAGCCAAGGAGGGATAGTTAAAGGTTGCCAGAGGTATGAGCTAATGCAAGGGCTGGTCATTCCAGATTATGTTGAAGTACAGTATAGGTAGAGTAGAGTGATAAGATAAAAGATATTGAGAGGTGTGTAGTAAATTATAGATATACTGATTAGAGCGGTCATTATAATCCTAGCGAAGCTGAGTTTATCAATGAAGGCTGGCGAATCCAGGTTTCGTTGTGACTTTACCCCTGCTAGATAGCAAGACACAATTCTAAAAATACCTAGGACTATGTCTATAGACTTATGTTTCCAAAGACTGAGTGATGAAAACAAAACACCCTTTGGAATTATTCTCACATTGTGAAATTGAAGAGAAGGCTTCATCTTAAAATTTGAAAAGTATATTAGGAGTACAGAGAGGTCTCCTAGAATTGAAGTGACCTGTGTCTTACTGACTTTAAGTTGTTTATCTCTGAGCTTTTGGCAACAACCACATCACCCTTCATTCTCTGGCAATGGATGAGGACACAATAGCTTTCATTTGTTAGTTTGTAAATTTATTTGCTCCTATTTTAGTGTGGGTCTACTTTAGGTAGCTTACAACAATAACAATGGAGAAATGAAAAGAAGTATTAGCATAACAGTAGTCAAGTAATGGAACAATAGAATAAACAATGGAAAAGAAAACAGTGAGATAGATGATAGATAGATGATAGATAGATGATAGATAGATAGATAGATAGATAGATAGATAGATAGATAGATAGAGCTCTGTGTGTGTGTGTGTGTGTGTGTGTGTGTGTGTTCCAGCATAATTCTGGAATGCCTCTACTAATTTCAACCAAACTTGGTACACAAATGACTTACTCTCTGGAAACAAATACTGTGGGGGTAAGCCACCATAAAACCCCTTGGGTTGTGTGTGTGTTCTGTTAAGATACAGCCTGTTGTGCCTTAAAATAGATTCTACTGTACAGTGCAGTGGAGTTGCCATGGTAATGGCTTTACAGTGCTCCACAAGGGGGCTCCCTCTGGTAAGAGGAGAAATCCAACATTAGAAATTACGTTTGGTACGGACATTTTTCCCCTATAAATAAATACCTGGGCAACGCCAGATTATCAACTAGTATGAAAATAAAAGAAAGGTGGATGGGGAAGCCAGGGAGGAGGTGGGGTTTGTTATCAATCTAGTAGCCACCTCTAGTGTGGTATTCCCCCATTGAGTCCTGAAACCAACTGAGAGAGCTAGGTCTTCAGACTTTTATGGAAGATAGGAGGGTAGAATGTTTCAAAGAGAGGGTTGTTACGGCAGAGAAAGTTCTTTTTCCAGATTCCAATACTTGGGAGTTCTTTGATGGGATCCACAGTAGGCCCTCTCTGCCAGCACAAATGGGGCAGGCTTGTCCTAGCAGAACAAATTGATTCGTCAGATAGCCTGGAGCTATGCCATCAAGAGCTTTAAAGGTTATAACCTTGAACTGCACTCAGAAGCAGACTGGTAGCCAATGCAGACATTTTCTGCAGTCTGGTCACTTTTTTAAACAGATCTGCTCCAGATCTGATCAACTATAGTAACTGCTATTTCATATATGCCCATAACTTGCACCTGTTGTGTCCAAATTGTTTTTTTTTTCATCATAAAGATTGAATTTATTTACGTAAAATGTTTTTGCATTGCTTGTTACACTGTGCCTCTCCAGATAGCTTATACAATTTTAAATTGCATTTTATACATATTAAAATGAGAGAAATACGAAATCACCGTGGATTCCCAAGAGCTCCCGAACATTCTATTCCCTCTTTGGAATACAGCTTTCTAGGGGAGATCCATTGGTTTCTGAAAATAAATGGATTTTTGCATAATCTGTTGTTCCTCACAGCTGAGATGGCCAAGCTCTTGCCTCATGCTCTCAGGGTGTCACACTTAAGATTACTGTAGCATCCAATTGTCTGGATTACCCAGGGCCTTATTTCACTTCTTGATTTTTGAAAGAAGAATTGCTATATTTATTGTGAACCTTCCTTATTTTGCCCCTAAGGTAAAGGTAAAGGTTCCCCTCACACATATGTACTAGTCGTTCCTGACTCTAGGGAGTGGTGTTCATCTCCATTTCAAAGCTAAAGAGCCACATCTCTGGAGCCATGTGGTCGGCATGACTAAACGCCGAAGGTGCACAGAACGCTGTTACTTCCCACCAAAGGTGGTTCCTATTTTTCTACTTGCATTTTTACATGCTTTCGAACTGCTAGGTGGGCTGAAGCTGGGAGAAGTAATGGGAGTTCACTCCGTTTCGCGGCACTAGGGATTCAAATCGCTGAATTGCCAACCTTTCTGATCAACAAGCTCAGTGTCTTAGCCACTGAGCCACCGCGTCCCCCTTTTGCCCCTACCTCTTTTAATTGCCAGTATGTATACTGGTTGAGGATTCGAGAAAGACACTGGTACAAAATGATGATGTTCAAAAATCTGTTGTTGGCTCAGGTACCTGGGAGCCTGACTCAATAATTGAACCAAAGTTGTTTTGTTCTACTGTGTTCATAATAAGAGAAATTGCGGTTAAGAGATTTGGTCTTGGCTCCAATAATTTGGAATAGACTTCCCTAAGCCAGGGGGGAGAAAAACCTCTGGAGTCAGAATAGCATTCAATGGACAAGGGTTATTAACCGCACAGAATTTGTTCATTCTCTGCTGACTACTTAACAAGGTGGAGAGAATTTAAGATGCATTGTTTTGCAAAAGATGATTCTTTCCCAGTTCCCAGGAGCCTAAGACTACAGCTACATTTCGATAAGAAGAAAAGTAGATTTTATTGCACATAAAAACCTTGGCCTTTACTCTACAAGTGGAGTCTCAAGGTTGCCTTGCAGGCTCCATTAGGTGTGGCAAATTCTTGTGGATCCCATTGGTGAATCTTAATGCTTCATTCATTTGGGCAGGATTTTACAGGTTGATCATAACAAGTATATAGGACTCAAAATCCTGCTTTTTTGCTTACAGTCAGTACATGATTACTGCACTTACAGAAATACAGGCGTGTATCCAAAATAGCTAAAAATCAGGAGGAATTTGTTCAGAAATCTTAACAGCTTGCTTCCAACTATCCAGGTCCTTATCCCAGTGACAAGATTTAAATTTATTTTCTAGTGAACTTTTTAAATAAGTGATACAACCAAAATTATTACATGCACATTGAGAATGGTATTCCACATTGTAGAATGGTAGGTGCAACAATATCGCAATGCTTTGTAAGGCTTCAGAAGGTTTCCAAAGGCTTTCTGAAGCATCACAAGAACGACACCTATGGAGAATGATGTGAGCTGCTTTGGGAGGAAGGTCTGCCGTATCTAGCAGTTGCCTGATATTGGGCCAGGCTAAGAATGAAAATGCCAAAGGACAGATTGGTGTGGCAAAACTTGTGGAATGCAGAGTTGGCAGGGATGGCTAGGGTTTAACAGTAATAACAATTAGACTTATATACCACTTCACAGTACTTTGTAGCCATCTCTAAACTCTTTACAGAGTCAGCCCATTGCCCCAACAATCTGGGTCCTCATTTTACCGACCTTGGAAGGATGGAATGCTGAGTCAACCTTAAACCTGGTGAGATTTGAACTGTGAAATTGCAGTCAGCAGAAGTAGCGTTCAAAATACTGCATTCTAACCACTGGGTCACTGCATATATGCTATAGTGCTGATCATGGCGCAGAAGCAATATTCTTTGGCATTGGGGCTGAAGTAGTGGCCCAAAGGTGGGAATGTATGACTGAAACTAGATTTCAGATTTTTTTAAAACATTTTTTTAATCCCACTTTTTTATTTTTATAAATAACTGATGGGGATGAACAGTCTTAATACTCCTCTGACGCCACTGCAGTTGTCACCTTCATAGCCTGCCTGCTGTTCTTGCAGCGCCTTGTGCAACACAGTTAAATTTAACATGCTTCACAGTGGGGGAAACCGCATACCCTCCTCCTCCTGGAGCCCATTACGATGCGGAGTGATCAGCCACAGCTGGGCTGGGCCAGTGTCTTGGGGTGGAGAGTAAGTCGTGCGTCTCCCCGAGCAACTGAGTTGCACGCAGCGCCAACATAGACCTGAAGAAGCACCCGTGAGACTCAGCTCCTGCTCTGGAATATGGAGCAAATGTCCATCTCTCACTGTTACCCTTACCTTCTCAGGCCAGGCGAGGAGTGACTGGGAGGGGAAGGTGAGGGACCAGCCAGTGGTGGGTGCAGCCAACAGGAAGCCACAGCAGAGGGACAAAAGAACTTCATTTATCTGGGAACCTGAAATGACTCTTGGTTTAAATCATATGGTAAAAAAGCACCCAAAGAAGAACGAATAACATCAGAAAAAATAACCCCAAATGTCACCTGTTTTTGAAAATTGTTCAAGAGGGAACACACGGGAGAGAGACAGAGGGAGACAGAGAAAAGAGAAAGGGTGAAAGAGAGAGAGAAGGAGAGAAAGAGAGAGAGGGAAAGAGAAAGACACACACGCAAAGAGAGAGATACCTGTTTCCCACAGAAAAGAAACCGGGGAGCCACAGAACCTGGATAGACGTGGCTGGGGTGGGACATGTGACTGGATGGGAGTGAGTGACGTCGAGTTGGTCACACCTACCCAGGTTTTGTGACTCCTGGTGTTTTCTGTGGTAAATGGTCCAAATGGCTCTGAGTGTTTAAGGTTGCAGACCCCTGACTTAGAAGATATCAGTGAGAGATGTCAAAGCTTTGTTGAATGTTACTTAATTTTTTCTAAACATTTCTGCTTGATTTTTTCACCTTACAGCCAGTTGCCAAAGTTATTTATAACCTTCTATTCATCTTTGTGATGGTACAATGGCTTAGCAGTCAAGACACTGGGCATGTCAGCTGAAGAGCTGACAGCCTGGGTTTGAGACCCAAGTCTCACATAACAGGGTGAGCTCCCGTTACTCATCCCAGCTCCTGTTAACCCACAGCAATTTGAAAGCATGCAAATGGGGGAAGATAAACAGATACCACTTCGGTGGGAAGGTTACTGTGTTCTGCATTTTCATGCTTGCCACATGATACCGGAAGCATCTCTCAAGACAGCGTAGACTGGAGAAACCTTTAAACCTTTAATTCATCTTTGTAGTGTTGGTAGAAAGTATCAGAATTGTTATCAGATATAATATTTGTAGATTCAGACTGTTGTATATATACTGTACATCTGTGGCCCCCATCCTTTTGGCTACCAGGGACCAGTTCCATGAAGAGAGGTTTTTCCATGGATCGTGTGTGTGTGTGTGTGATTTCATGTGCTGCCTGAATCCCACAGGTGGGGCTTCACTTGTTTGCACAGCCCAGTTTCTGGCATGCTGTGGACCGGGGCCTGTCACGGACTGGGGGTTGGGAACCCCTGCCATACATAAGAGAACATGTAGGAAGGAAATGGGATTGGGCATAAAAATCTCCCAAAATGGATGGATAACTTCCTTTAGATTGCATTCCCTGTCCCTGGTGCAATACATTTCATGTCTCATTATGTCAAGTTAAATGGTTGTACTTATAAAAGTTGTTTGCTCTAACGGGAAAAATACATTTATTTTGCTAATTTTTATACTTTAGCTTTCAAAATCAGTCTTTCATCTATAATTTTGTTTTTATTTCTAAGTCATTCAGGTCATTCAATAGGAAAATGGGTTGTACAGTCTAATGGATTCATGTTAAATATTTAAGTTTACATTTTAGCTCTTCTGATGATATATCAATTTCTGATGTATTTGGAAGATAAATTGCTTTATACAAAGAAAATACATAAACACATATATTAAGTAATATGTTTTGTCTAGCTTGTTAGATTCTGTATCTTATATTTTTATTTCTAGTTGTTGATAGCATACTTAAAAATAATTTTCAAGCTGTTCATTTCATGGAATTTGTACTGAAATGTTAACTTATTCTCAAAGATTCAGTTACATTCAACGTATATTTATTCACAGCAAATAAAGTAAATGTGTCGTATAAAGGTCATGCTCTAATCCAGCTAGCTATGTGGATCTTGGCTATGTATTATATAAATTATAGTTTGATTGAACCTTCCTAGCATTTATCTTTTTTCAAACATTTACTTGAATGTAAATAGTTCTGAACATTTAACTGAGAATGTTACCCAGAGTGGTTCTTATAAGAATTCTTTTGAATTTATAATGCAGTTTTGTACTATTTTTTTCTTCCCTACATAGGAAAGATGATAAAGATTATGCTCTGAAGCAAATAGAAGGTACTGGGATTTCTATGTCTGCATGCAGAGAAATAGCTGTAAGTAACTTCAGTTCTAACTAGTATTCATATTAACTTTAATTCGGTTACTGTGATAGTATACATCTTGTTTTTCAACAGGATGGGGAAAAGTCTGTTTAAAGTAGATTATAATGCTATTTCTAGTTCAGGAGCACGGGTAGTCCTCGACTTACAACAGTTCATTTAGTGTTCATATTAACTTTAATTCGGTTACTCTGATACTATACATCTTGTTTTTCAACAGGACAGGAAAGTAGATTATAATGCTATTTCTAGTTCAGGAGCCCGGGTAGTGCTTGACTTACAACAGTTCATTTAGTGACTGTTCAAAGTTATAACGACACTGAAAAAAGTGACTTAGGACCATTTTTCACGGTTATGACCTTTGCAGCATCCTTACAATCATGTGGTCAAAATTTGGATTCTTAGCAACTGGTTCATATTTATGACCGTTGCTATGTCATAAGGTCATGTGACCCCCTTTTGCAACCTGACAAGCAAAGCCAATGGGAAAGCCAGATAGACTTAACAACCAGGTTACTAACTTATCAACTGCAGTGAGTCACTTAACAACTTTGGCAAGAAAGGTCATAAGGGGCAAAGCAGATGTCCCACTTAACAACAGAAATTTTGGGTTCAGTTGAGGTCGTAAGTCAAGTAACAAACTATAGCTATTTGTAAATTTTCATTAATTGGTCAGGGTTTTTTTTTCTAAGATACTTTTTAAACATATGCTACCTCTGGCTTTTCAATTACGAAGCATTCCGTGGCAATCTTAAATCTTTTAGCTTAAAGTTACTATTTTTGTAAGTCCATTTTTATAGGGAACAATTTGATTTGCCAGATATAGAGATAAATATCAACAATTGAACAAAAGAATAATTGTAAGGCATGACTTGTGATATAAGAAATAAACCACTTTGCATATCTTCATCTGTAGCCTGCAGATTAATAAAGAATCATATACTGAGCAATTTAATTTGTCAGATTCTTAAATTACAGTTCTATGACTAACGTGCATAAGTCATAAAAGTTCCAGGTACCTGAAGTATATTCGGTTTACTTATGCCATTACGTTTTGGGTTAAAGTTGCATCATTTTTTAAATTGTGGAAGATCCCTTCAGTTCAAATTTAACTAGTGTTATCTGCATCCTAAGGGAGGTATGCTTGACCCAACTGTTAGTCCAATTTAAAAACCTGGTTGGAATTCCTTAATTAAAAGGAATCCCACACTGCTTTTTTTTGGTCCTTTGTGAATTAAAAGATTTCAGATTAAGCCTGAAAAACAAGCTTATTTATTTTAAAGTTATAAAAAGAATTGCCAATTTGTATTTTAGGTATGTACATCTTTCTAGTGTATGGTATTTGTTTTACAGCTGTTACGGGAACTCAAGCATCCAAATGTAATTTCTCTGCAAAAGGTGTTTCTGTCTCATGCTGACAGAAAAGTATGGCTCCTTTTTGACTATGCGGAACATGACCTTTGGGTAAGAATGCTTGTGGATTAGCCAATAAAATGGCAAGTGCAGCTACAAATGGAAGCCCCGTCCCTTTGCATGTTCATCAGTATTGCTTATCCTACTAAGTCAGGGATGCCAAACTTGCATCCAGATGCGTCATGCGCAGGCCACGGCCACCCCAGCTTCGCAAAGGCAAAAAAACCCGCCACAATATGTCATGTGATGCGATTGAGTTTGACACCCGTGCACTAAGCGATAGAACTTCAATTTGCAGTTGCAACAGCTGTTATGGACACCTCTCCAGGAGGAGACTTGAAAATACATAATTCTTAATTTAAGCATGACACTCAATTGTCATCAGTTTTTCACTATACTTTTCAATGATACTCTAAATGTAAACACTATAAATGTTGAATATAAAAATGTTGGAAAGGGTGTGTTTCTAAATAAATAAGTTTGGATTAAATCCAGTTTTCAAAGTGGCTGGCAGTCCAAAACAACTTTCCCTATTTTCCCATAAGATATTTAAAGATTTCACAAGATGTTTTTTAGAGTATTGGTACTTGGCAATGTAGCAGATAAGAATTTTTTTTTCTTCCCTAAATTAACACAAGTTGGATAAAGTAAATGGCAGCTCATTTGTGGGAGGGAAGGACAAAGAGAAATAAATGTTTAAAATATTTCAGACTTTTAGACATAGTATGAAAGTCAGAAGTGCCTCATCAAGTACATTATATGACGATAACAATATCCTCATCTTTTGGTAGAGAAATGGTTGTAGATCCATAAAAAATAGATCTATACCATTATTGAAAACATTGAACATATGTCATCTTATGAAATAAATTGTTTTAATCTGACCTTGGTGTAGTTGTTTTTTTCTTGTTATTTAATGTAATTATAGCCATATCTTCTAGATCAGAGGTGTCAAACTCAAGGGCCAGGAACTGAATCCGGCCCGTGGGGTGCTTAGATCTGGCCCGAGTTTCTAGCACCCTAGAAACAGTGAGGGACTGGCCCGCCATGCCTCTGCCAGCAAAAACGGAGGTTGGGATCCGTTTTCACTGGTAGAGGGTTGCAGGAGGCTGTCACAACTGGATAAAGGAGCCCGTTTTCACTGGCAGAGCGCTCTGGCTGCCACATGCGCCCCTAACACAAATGATGTTGAGCTGGCCACGCCTACCCTGGCCATGCTCACCCCGGCCCCCTGAGGTCAAACATAACCTGAGGCAGCCCTCAATGAAATCGAGTTTGACACCCCTGTTCTAGATGTGCAGGAAGTACAGATTTAGAAACAATTCTTTGAAAGTATTGTTGGAAAGGCTTATAGTTTGTAATGTACCAGATAGAGATATATGTACTGTAGATATATAAAATTTAAGATCAAAATTCAGCTGATAAGTACAAAATTAAATGAAAAGGAAGATGGATTAACCCTTACAAAGTGATATACGTATTTCTTGTTTTAATCTCAGAAATGCCAACTCAGTAATGAATACAGTAGACATTTTAGCTATAATGAAACATTGTTTCAAACTGTTTCCACTCATGCTGATTAATTATGTTTGTTTTTTAGCACATAATAAAATTTCACAGAGCTTCTAAGGCAAACAAGAAGCCAGTTCAGTTACCTCGGGGAATGGTGAAATCTCTATTATATCAGATCTTAGATGGCATTCATTATCTACATGCTAACTGGGTGTTACACAGGGATTTGGTAAGTAGATCTACAGTGGGGATTAGAAATAGATATGAGGCTTTTATCTAGTGATGATGTTTTGCACAATATATTAGATATAAAGTATTCGTAGTTTGTTTTCAAGTTTAACTTAGCAGGCAAACGTCTATTTGAATATGTGTTTTTATTTCATATGTCACTTTTTTGATATTCGGCAACAGAAACAGCATAGCTGCTTTGATATTCTTTATTTTTTTTAAAAACAACATAAAACCTACTAGATAAGGAGTAGGGCCATATTCAGTATAACTTGCATATTTGACTTGTCAATTACTTAAATTACATTTTTTATTTTCTGCGAATCTCTTAAGAACACACATGTTGCCTTATTGGATTAGTCCAAAACTCTGTCTAGGCTTTCCCTATCAGATTCTCCAGATGGGTTGAAACTATGCTGGCAGAGCATTCCAGCAGTTGGAGCATAGTACTCATTCTTGCTTTTGGCAACACTTAATTAGAACCAGGGCTCAATAGCCATTCGTATGGTGTCCACTCTTTGCTTTCTGTCTGAATTAATTATCATCAGTGCATGTTTGGGTATTAAGATTTATTTTTTGCCTGAGAAAAATGTCCTCCTTGCCTGGATCCGACACCATTTATCAGCAAGTGCAGCATCTAAACTGATTTTTTTTTTAAAGAAAACCATACACTTAAATAGTCAGAGCTTCTTAGTATTTGGATAGTAGAAACCAGAAAATCCCAGGGTTGCAAACTGGGTTGAAGAAAATTAATGGCAAATTACTTCAGTACAAGTAGTTCTTGAGTCATGAATGTAATGGAGCCTCCCCATTTCATTCGTAACCCAAGGATTTGTGGGAGTGAATTTCATATCTTGAATGGGATCACTCCCTCCTTTTGCCCATGCATTCACTAATCTAATGTGAGGCTCATTAAGTGCACATGAGGTATTTCAAGGTTAGGTGGGTAGGGTCTAGTGATGGAACAGGCCACCTGCCTAAGAGCACTCACGGCTTCCCTGACCCACTGAAACACTTCATGCTCCTCACAATTGCTTTCAGCCCCCCCCCCCACCTGCCATGCCACGTCATTTACCTTGTGAAAATCTAGCAAGCACTCTCTTCTCCGGCCTCTCAGCTGTGTACACCACTCTGCAGTTCTGTTCAGGTTTTTGCAGGCCTCGTCCAGCATTTTGCCAACCGAAATAGAGCTTTTGAGGGGCGAATCTGTCCCCAGAAGCTCTGTTCGGGCATCCAGCAACTTGCCCGGCACATTGCTGGCCAAAATGTCCAGGACAAATGTTGCCTCTGCATAAGGACAAATAACTGCCATGGTGCTGCAAGTTTCGTAGTTTTGGGACTTGTTCGTAAACGTTAGGGACGCTTATCACATAACTTCGAACATTCGCTAAGGGAATGCTCATAACCCGTATAACCCAATACCTGTATTTAAAACTTTATGAAAATATCTATGTTGTTATCAGAAGTCAATCTTGATTTAAAAATACTTGCTCTTCCTTTGCTGCAAATCGCTTTCACATTGCAACTCATTTCTTTATGTACAATGAGCATTAGTGTAAACATACTTGCCCATTGAATTCCAGACAGTGCACATGTTTGAATGAGGAGAATGCATGGCCTTTATGTTGGTAGAAATGTTTAGAATAACACTATCAAAAATGTTTTAAGTAAAACAAATGCTCTAAAAACCATATTTTCTAAAGAACTCTTACAAACGTAAAGCAAAAAAAAATTGCTTGTTTTTGGGACTATCTTCTCCAGAATCTGCCTGCTCTACACAATCTAGACCAGTGTTTTTCAATCTTGGCAACTTTAAGATGTTTGCACTTCAACTCCCAGAATTCTTCAGCCAGCATGATATCCTAGGAAATATAGAAATTAAAGTCTACACATCTTAAAGCTGTCATGGCTAAGAAACACTGATTTAGACAAAAAAAGAATGCTGCGAATAGCTATCTAGGATGAGCAGGGTCTGGACCCAGAGAATGGTATCCTTACTGCCAGCTCCCTCCCTCTGTAACAGCAATTCTCCTGAGATCATGTTAGGTCCTGCTCTTTTATTCATTCAGAAGAGGGTTAAAATAGTCCTTTTCCATGGGCCTCTCAGTGAAGGAAATTGTAGCTGAAGATAAATACTTATATAGGTAACACGATACTGATTTTTATAATTGGGTTATTCTTGCACCTTGTAGAGCATATAGTGTTGTGCAACTCAGTGGCATAAAAATGATAGCTAATAAATAAAATACCCAACTTTTATGAAGAGCTTTTGACACACTATTCTTGGAATTCATTCTAAGTTTCCTTCAAAGTGAAGCCTACATTTATGTTCTACTGCTACACTTTTTGTTTTAAACTTTATGTTCAAATAGTGTGGAAAAAGGAAACTATTTCTTTCAAAATAATTTTTCTTGTGCAGTTATTGTCTACCCTGCCCCACATTGAATAATGCAGGAGTGTCAAACTCAATTTCATTGAGAGCTGCATCAGGGTTTTGTTTGACCTGGGGAGGGGGGAGGTTGTATGTGGTCAGGGTGGGCATGGCCATCTCAATGTCACTTGTGTCAGAGGCACCTGTGGTGGCCTGAGCACTCTGCCAGTGAAAACAGGCTCCCAAGCTCCGTTTTCAGCTGCAACAGCCTCATGCAGCCCTCTGCCAGTGAAAATGGAGCTTAGGAGGTCTGTGCGCGGCCCTCATGGGCTCTGTTGTATACTGTGATGGCCTCCTGCAACCCTCTGCCATGGAAAACAAACCTCCATTTTCGCTGGCAGAGGCACCACAGGCTGGTCTTTCACTGATTCCAGGGCAGCCCCACGGGCCAGATCTAAGCACCTTGAGTTTGACGCCCCTGGAATAATGTAATAAATGGATGAATTTTTTAGAACTTTTTTCATCAGTTCTGAATATAGTGCAGATTAGCAGCTTGTCCTACTTAAGGATGTTGGGCTGTTGCGAAATGGATTGGCAGCCACAGTTCATCTAGGCACCGCCATTGCATTTGGCAAATATTGAATCAAGGCAGGAAAAGCTATATTATCAACACAGGTTTTCTATTTATCAATATGTTTGGAGATAAGCTCAAATTATACCTGGGCAGCTGCAAGGGGACTTGCAGGCTTAATTATGATATAGTCCCGCTACTACAAATTTATTACTTTTCGAACAATCCTGTTTTCCCCAAAATAAGACCTCCCTTTATAATAAGCCCAATCAGGCTTTTGAGCGCATGCGCTAAAATAAGCCCCTCATGAAAATATTGCAACACAGCAGCAGCCATGAGGTGACCCCGCTCACCATCTCCTAATAATACCTCCCCGAAAATGCCAAGAGCTTATTTCAGGGGTCAAAAGAAAATAAGTCCTTGTCTTATTTTCGGGAAAACATGGGTAGTATCCAACAGGCTAACCTGCATAAAAAGATGAACTTTAGAATGAATAAATCTACAGAACTGGAACATGGATGGCCTCCCTGTTAGGATAATAGGGAGAGGTTTTGTTGTGGATACAGGAAAGGACTGGACTGGTACCAGGGTCCTCCTGGCTGCAGCTCCTCTCCACCACTTGAATACATTAGGATAGACATCTCTGCCTAGTCTATGTCAATAGCTGAGGAGAGTAAAGGGATTCTATAAGAAGATACTGGATTGTTAACGTCTAGTTGAAGGATTTAGAGGGTAAAGCAGCCTTCCTTCATGTGTGTCAGCCCTGGATAGCGTGTGTGCGTGCGTGCGTGTGCACATGTTTGAATAAGCTACAGTCCAATGAGAAAAGACTCACTGAGCAATATATGATTGTAATTAGAAGATGAAGTGGTTTCTTGATTGTCCATTGTTGCTATTTGCTAGGCTGAAGCACCTTAGGCAGCAAAGCCTCATTTGGATTGTATATGTGAGGTGGGAGTTACAGGTGGGGACATAGATTGCTATGGACAGGAGAAGGAGGAAGACTGAAGGGATGTAAGCAATTCGTAAAATCAAGGTAATGACAGGTAGAGAAAAATAGGATGGAAATTGGGAGAGTGGCCACTCATGGGGATTGAGCCTCAGATATCTTATTTTTGGGGCACATTGTATTCTCTCATTCTCAACCCTATGACCCCATGCTCAGGGCTTGGTTCTCTCTCCTCTCCTATTTAATACCTAGCTGAAGCCACTGGGTGAGATGTCTCATCGGTTTGTGGGGATATATCATCAATATGCTAATACCACCAAGCTTTATACCTCTACTCCAGGCCCTTGAGTGATGCTGTGGATGTCCTGTCCCAGTATTTAGAGCTGTTCAGGACTGGATGGGGCAAAATGGGCTCTGACTCAACCCTAGCAAGATGGAGTGGCTGTGGATATTTGGACCTTCCAAAGACAAGGTTATTCTGTGTCTAGTTCTGGATGGGGCAACGCTACCCCAGATAGACCCAGTGCACAATCTAGAGGTCCTCCTAGACTCAACTAGGCAGTTGTGGGTAGGAGAACCTTTGCACATGTTTTTCATCCAAAAAGCTTCATAGATTCTGGCAGGGTGGTGGGAAGAATGCTAGTGCAGTGATCCCCAACCTTTGTAGCTTGGCAGTCCGGGGACGGGGGTGGTGGTGGTAGAAGAACTGGGCTGCACGAGCAGTGGGCTGGCACGCATATATGCACATGCAACTAAACTTGCAGAAGCAGCAGGATGGCACATGCACACACAGCTCGACTTGCGCACATTGAGCAACACACGTGCATGCACGCTGGCCCACTGCTTCCACAAATAGAGTGGGCTGGCCTGCCACTTGCATAGCCAGTTGTGAATAGGCCACGACCTAGGGGTTGAGGACTCCTGTTCTAATGGGAAGCAGTGCATCAATAGTGTTTGTTTTATGTTGTTTGGGTTTTTTTTTCCTGGTTTATCATTTTTCTATTGTACGTTATCCGGAATCACAGGAGTTAAGACACCCTTAGATTTATTAAATCTAAAAACAGGGTGAATTGAATAATATTCAACTGATAATTTTGTGCACACTTTTGACTGCTACTTCTTGGTTCTTTCTTCCTGTGTCAATGTAATTGAACATAACAGAGTCCTGTTTATCAAGTGGGTTTATAGCTGCTTACTAGGGGAAAACAAGTCAGGGGTATTGAATTGCATACAATCCTAAACAAAGCAGTGTTTCTAGTTTGTCTTGCTGCTTCAGCTAGCACAAGAAATCAAATCTGCATGTGAAATGTGCAGACTGATGTGCTCAACTTTTGAGAGATTCAAACCAGTTTAAATTGTACCTAAACAGCTAATAACAATCAACTAATAGCAATCAAATCTTGGATAATACCTTATTTTCCTACAGTTTCTCAAATTTATAAAAGAACCTTCCACTGATCAATTTCCTACCAGAGATTGATATATCTTGCAATCAATAGCAGCGCTTAAAATAAAAGCTTAATACTCTTATGCTTTCAGTAAAAAAATACTTTCATCTTTAAATGAATTTCTTTAACCCACTTTTTGGATGAGCTGATTGGAAATATGGGAATAATTGCTACCTTACAAAGGTGGATCATTGGTGTTATCCTTGTGACATTTTTTCACTCCCTAAAGAATTACATAATATGTACTGCAGATTATTTATAATTTAGTACTGCTTGGGCATGAAGGCTTTATTTATTTTAAATAATAAGTATTTTAATACTATTTTCAGAAAGAGTAAAATACAATCCCATATGATTTATAATATAAAATACTACTAGCAAATAACACAAACATGATTTTTCTGTGGTGTTTCTAACACAAGATTGTGGCATGCATGGGGTTAGGATTACTTTATTAGCAATAGCACTTAGACTTATATACTGCTTCACAATGCTTTGCAGCCCTCTCGAAGCGGTTTCCAGAGTCAGCCTATTACCCCCAACAATCTGGGTCCTCATTTTACCCACCTCGGAAGGATGGAAGGCTGAGTCAACCTTGAGCCTGGTGAGATTTGAACTGCCAAATTGCAGGCAGCTGGCAGTCAGCAGAAGTAGCCTGCAGTACTGCATTTTAACCACTGTGCCACCAAGGCTCAGTAAGCTTTATAATTAGCATTATAAGTGCTTGCAATTTGTGAAAATAATAAAATGTAGAGAATTGATGGTAAAATAATAGAAGGTATACAAAGCCTTTCTATTTTTTGTATGTGTTAGGATTGTGGTACTGCCTTTGCAAGAATTCCATCCTTGCCAAATACCTTCCCAAGTGGCATATTTTTTGTTTTCTTTCTTAGCAGTTTTCTGTGAGATAAGTGAGGACTTAATAGCTATGAAAGAGTTTCTTAGTAATGTAAATGCAAGTAAAAAAAGTTGATCCTGGTCCATCTTCCCTAGTAGGCTTATCAATAGGACACCATAATAGCTCTCAAGAGTTCATGTACTCACAGGATCTAATTCAAATAACTTTATACTCTGCGTTACAAGAATTTTTAAAAGTGTTAACAATTTTATTTGGGTTGGAGACACATTGACTGTAATAACAGCATTTACAAATTCATTGTAACACTTAGACCCTGGATTTTGCAACTGATCAGTTGCATTTTGCATATGGGAAAACTATAGAGTTTTCAAAGAGCGCTCCAAGTTAAGAGCAATTTAGAAGTGAAGGGGTGTTTTCTTAGCCATGCTCACTTTCCTTGGGCAGGAAAAGTTGGCTACTCACCTAATAAAAGGTGCATAAACATTGTTGTATTATGCTAATATTTACATGGATATCTAACTATATAGGAGACCTGGCTAGTGTGATCTAACAAATGTTTGAGTAAACATACACTATATTGCCAAAAGTATTCGCTCACAACTGATTCTGATTATGTGGATGGGTGAGCAAATACTTTTGGCAATATAGTGTATATTTGGCCTTGCTTATTAAGCTATATACAAAGTCATTTCAGATCAGATTGGAGCAAACAAAGCAAAGATGGAACCATATTTTTCGGAGTATAAGACGCTTCGGAGTATAAGATGCATCTTAGTTTTGGGGGAGAAAAATGGGAAAAATAAAATTCTGCCTCTGCCTACCAGGTATTCATCCTGGTAGCGTCCTTAGCCTGGTCATCTTCAGCACACTAGTTCGCTGGTTGTGAGCGTGCTCGTTGGGGCTGATAAGCAGCTTCAGAATCTCAGCTGATCATCGCAGGGAGTTCCAGTGACTAAATCAGGCAAGCGCGGAAGTGGTAAGACAAGGCAGCAGCTTTTCCAGGTTGCCATTTTGGACTCTGTGCCTTGTATTTTCAGTCTCCAAATGCTCTGTTTGAGAGCCATTCAGGGCTGAGGGGATCGCCAAACCACATCGCCGCCAAACATCACCCGAAAACGCGACACTCAGAGGCCAGAAACAGGGCATGTGGAGGCCGAAAACGTGATGCACGGAGGCGGTGATCAGCGACAATGTGCTCTGGCGATCTCTATAGCCTTGAACAGGATTCAAACAGAGTGTTTGGAGGCTGAAACTGTGAGGCACGGAGCCCAAAAACACACGCCATTATCTTGGCAATCTCTACACCCAGGGAGAGGACATGCGGAGGCCGAAGAGTGGAGGCTGGCAAGTGGTCGGGGCTATATTCAGAGTATAAGATGCACTCCTATTTTCAGCCTCTTTTTGGAGGGAGGGGAATAAGTACATCTTATATTCCGAAAAATACAGTAGTCAAAATAGTTGATTAGTTGGAATTTTGCTGAACTGTGTCTGCCAATACATACTCTGATGGAGCATTTAGAAGTCCTGTGTCAGCCCTACAAAATAGACCCGACTAAGAAACCAATGCCATATGATGAGTTTTATTGTAATAGCTATAATTACAAAACTTTAAAGTTGAATATGCTTCCCCCCTCCCTCATTTTATTTTCAGGTGATCTAGGGAGGGGGGCTTGGTTGAGACATTTTCTCAAGTTCTTTTCTTAGCCATGCTCAATTTATCTTATTATTGCCTTGGTAGTCATTCTTTATTTGTCCTTCAGGGCTGTTCCCTGTGCCGTCTACATCCTATGTTTTAGTATATCTAAAACAACCTTAAAACATAGAGTTTTAGACCAGACTATTCATAGACCACAGCTTTGATTGATTGATTGATTGATCGATTTGAGTACAGTCTTATTCAGAGAAATAATTCTGTCCAGCTCATGCTTTAATTCACAGTCATAAAATCAAGATATGCTATCAGGGAGTGGATCACGTCAAGCCTGCTTAATCAACTTTACAAAAGCACAGCAGGGGTGGAGCCATATGGGCCTTGGGGAATGCTGTTTCAGAGGAGGTGCTTTTCTTGAGTCCCATGAGGTGACAGTGCTGTACAATTCTACTAGATCTTAATGGTAAGGCAAACATGTCAAGGGAAATGAAGTCCCATAGGTAACCAGATCCTAAGCTATGAAAGACTCCATTGATAACTATCAGCATCTTGAATTGCACCTTGAAGCCTTGTGGTAGCCTGGTGCTGTACAAAAGAGCAGAGATATTACATGTACAAAATGTGGAAAGCCTATAGTTATTTATTCAGCTGCACTCTAGTTCAGTTGAAATTTTCAAGTGATCATCAAAGGAAGTATATTGCAGTTCTCCAAACTAGAAGTTATTAAGACATGAATGATTAAGAGGATCATGCAAGATGGATTTGTGTAAAGATCCTCATGGCCATGGCTACCATCTTGTTCATTAAGTTGGAGTCTCAGAGTGCCACCTTGGGAAAATACAAATCCATCAAGAATTCAAGATGGTAAATCGCTTAAACTGGAAAGACTTTGAAAGCAAACCACTTACTCTTTATAGGCCTGAACCGAAACCTATTCCTTTCCATCCATAGATAGGAGATATGCAGCATTGCATATTCATGTAGGCGGGGATTGTATGTATAACTCAGTGTCATCTGCATACTGGTAATGTCTTAGCCTACGCTGATGGATGTTCTCACTTAGCAACCTACTGGTGACATCAAACTGTGAGATCCTGAATAGCAAAGGCCTTGGCTAAATCTCTTTCCACCTACCTACATCAAGTGAAACTACTTCAGAAGAAAGAAAAGAACTGGCACAGTACAGTGCTCTCACTTCCAGTCCCCCTAGGCTTCCCAGAAGTCCCACATTATTGGTGATATTATATTCTCCTTAGAAATCAAGTAGGACCAGGAAAATCAGATCCAACCTTGGTCCGACCAAAGCTCATCTAGAAACATGTTCAATATTTTATTAATCTACTGAAAGAGCTATCCTGTTTTCTCCAGGTCCCTCTAGAATTGCTGTACTGCCTCCTTCGATACAGCTTTCATTTTAACCTTGGTTACAGGTTAACAATTTTGGAATCTAACAATTGGGACTTAACCACTGCCTGCTGCAAGGCAAGCAAGGCAATAATCAATGATAAATTAAATCATCATTTGAATTCACTTCTTGATCACTTTCTTGGAGATCCTTCCCAGCTAATTCTCCTGTGATCGTGGAGACGGCAGCCAGACTGGGTTTACTCCGTCCAGTAGCCAATTGGACTGAGTCTACACTTATGATGTCATCGATCCCTTGTGGCTCCTCCACAGTTCTGACTCAGTCCAACGAGGACTAGCAGTGAGAATTTATCTCCTCCAAATTTTAGCTTTATAGCATTAATTGATGATTTTTTTCCTTTAAATTGGCTTTTTAAATCATTTTTTTCTTCTGACCAAATTGGAGTGAAATTCAAAACTGGTCCCAGGCTGCCTCTCTTCAGCCGCCTGACTGCCTGCAGCCACGGGTTTGCTCAGGAAGCCTTCCTTGCAGTCGGATCGGCCAGCTCACGAGCTACAGCTTCGTAGCTGTTTCTCCAAGGTACTCCTTAACTCTGGGCACTCGAAGAGATGCACGACTAGCCATTGGTGTGCAGCGGTTCCAGGCGAGATCGGTGGCCATTTTGTGGATCACCCGACCACTTGTTGGCGGCCATTTTGCGGGTCAGAAAAGCCTGCGAAGATAGCGGCGGCCATTTTGAGGCTTGGAAAAGCCTCGGAAGAAAAAAAGTCATCCATTTTGGATTTTTTAAAAAGGCATGAACTCTGCAGCAGCCTACAAGTGCCCAGCGACCCAGGATCATTCCAGATGGACCGGATCAGGAGCTCCTGGCCATCAAAATGGGTGAGACTGTTGCCTATCTTTATTGCGGCTTCTTTATGTCGGGGGAGATGGCTGACCAAGCTGTGACTACAGATAAAGGATTAGAGAAGGCAGGGACATCGGGGGCGAAGAGCAGTAGGAAGAGGCAAGCAGCCAAAGAGGCTCCTTCCTCGGATAAATCCCAAGGTCTCTAAAGCTACTACCAGGGCAGAAGGCTCTTGAGAAAGAATTTCAGTGGGCCCAAAAATAACAACAAGTTCTAACTGCCCAGCCCTCCCTCCTCCTCCTGAGGGTCTCCAGGTTGTCTCCCCAGATCCACCTGTCTTGCTTCCCATGGGCCCTTGCCCTTCACTGGCAGTTACAGATGGGGAATTGTCTTCTTCTGAGTCCTTCTCTTCTATAGAACCTGACAACAGAGGCAATTTCTTCAATGTTCCTCTCAATAGGGAACGCACCTTTGAGCAGGCTTCCCTCCCTGTTGCGCATGGTTCTGGGATTCCCCAAGCCTGTACATCTCTCCTGCAGATATGGCAACCATCATTGCTGAAACCATAAAACAGGTCATGGCTGCTGGCCTACAACAGTGACCCCAACCTGCTCCATCACATAGCCACAAGCATAAATCTTCTGCAGCTGCTCAACAACCTGATCCCTCTGTTTCTACTTCTCAGGCCTCAGTTGGTAGTGAACAAGATAACCTGTGGGATTCAGATCTATCTGGCGACGAGATGGTCACCCCGGATGCCCCGGCCTTTGCCGAATTATTTAAAACCGATCGTTTTAAGTCCCTACTGCTTAAGGCCATTAAAGCTGCTAACTTACCATCTTCTGCTTCAGCTTTTACTTCACAGGAAAAATCAGCAGAACCGGCTACAACTGAGTGTCCCAATACCCCATTCGCCGAACCTACTGTGGAAAAGGACCTGATGCCTGTTCCCAAGATCTTTCTGAATGTGATCCTGAAGCAGTAGGAGTCCCCGGGCACGGGTTCACAGCCAACCAACCTTGACAAATGTCTCTATAACATTGCACCGGAACTCACCAAATTCTTCGAGTCTCCCCCAGTGGACGCACTGGTTGCAGCACTTTCATCCTCTACTGTAGTCTCTGGAGCCCCCCTGAAGATGTCCTCAAGCCTGAGGAGAAAAGATCAGACCAAACCTTAGTCAAAAATTATCAGGCCTGGGCTGTTAGGGCCTCCACTGCCACTTCCTTTTTCTCTAGAGCGGCCTCTGGATTGAATAGCTTCAGGAGTGCATTTCTACTCACTCTAGATCACATAGGGACCTCAACAAGATTAAAGCAGCCGTTGTATATGTGGCTGATTCTTCTCACAATGCTGCCAGGTTTGTTTCCAAGGCCATGGCCTCTTCAGTCATGGCCAGGCGTCTGCTTTGGCTCAAGCCATGGCAGGCGGATGTCCATACCAAGTGGTGCCTGGCAGCCTCCCTTCAGTGGCACCCAATTATTTGATACCCCTTTGGATCCGTACCTCATGGATCCTAAAGACAAGCTCAAGGTTCTTTCAGCCATATATAAGAGCCGAGGTGGCGCAGTGGTTAAATGCAGCACTGCAGGCTATTTCAGCTGACTGTAGTTCTGCAGTTTGGCTGTTCAAATCTCACCGGCTCAGGGTTGACTCAGCCTTCCATCCTTCCGAGGTGGGTAAAATGAGGACCCGGATTGTTGTTGGGGGCAATATGCTGACTCTGTAAACCGCTTAGAGAGGGCTGAAAGCCCTATGAAGCGGTATATAAGTCTAACTGCTATTGCTACTGCTATATAAAAAACACGACAGTCGTCCCGCTCCTTACTACAGGAGGTCACCCTTTTGGCCAGCGGATGAGGAACATCATTCTCCCGTCTGCAACGTCAATCCTACACTCCCAGACAGGGATCTCACCAGGACAGATCTAACCGAAACGCACAGCGTTTCCCATCCAAGAAGTATTACCGTGGAGGAAGCAACCGCCAATTTTCACAACGAAAATGACTATCTGGACTCTTCCGATGAGAGGCCGCCTGGCGTTCTTTGCTCACCGCTGGGAAGAGTCCATCTGAATCTCTTCCATCGACTGACACTACGATTCGGTCTCCCGGTCCTAGACCTGTTTGCGATGGCAGACAACAATCAGGTACCCAGGTATTGCTCGCAGTTCATGGATCCCATGGCAGAAGGAGTAGACGCCCTCATGTGCCATTGGCCCAAAGGTCTCCTGTACGCATTTCTTCCCCTTCCCCTCATTCACAGAGTAATTCGGAAAATGTTGGAGCAGGAGGCAAAACTATTGCTGCTAGCGCCGAATTGGCCATGCCGGCCTTGGTATGCTGACCTACTGACTCTGTCAATCTCCACTCCATGGCGCATTCCACAGTCCTGTCTCTACATCAAGGGTCAGTTTGTCATCCCGACCCCCAGTGGCCACAATTAACTGCATGGCGATTGAGCGGCAAGCCTTAACAGCCAATAATATCTCCTTCAATGTCATTGCTACCATTCAGGCATCACACAGAAGTTCTACTAACCACATTTACGATGCCACTTGGTGGGCATTCGCACTGTGGTGTACCAACAAGACTATTGGCCCATTTAAAGCATCCATTCCACAGATATTGGACTTTTTACAGAGGGGACTTGATCAGGGCCTTACCCCTAATATGTTATGCCGTCAGGTGGCTGCTTTGGCTTCTGTCCTAGACGGTCTTGCCTCCGACCATCCACCTTCTCATCCCTTGATCCAGAGATTTCTCGGTGGAGTATCCAACCTGTGTCGTCCTGCCATCCATAGGTATCTGACTTGGGACTTGCCTCGTCCTAGAGACTCTGACTTCCTCGTCCTTTGAACCTATGAGATCCACTTCTTTGAAATTGTTGTCCTTTAAGACATTGTTTTTGGTGGCTATAACATCTGCAAGACGTATTTCTGATTTGGCTGCCCTTTCAGTCAGGCATGACTTATGCATGTTTCATCCAGACCGAGTCATTTTAAGACTGGACCCAACATTCATACTGAAGGTGAATAGCTGCTTCCACAGAGGTCAAGAGTTAACCTTGTCTGATTTCTGCCTGTCTCCTCATCATGAGAGGCAGCGTAAGTGGCACACTGTTGACGTACGACGTGCCCTCAAGATCTACATCGACCACATCGCTTCGTTCCGCCACTCAGAAGCTCTCTTCGTATCCTTTCGCTGGGCCTCCTTGGGTAGCAAGGCTTCGTTGTCGAGTCTGGGACGGTGGATCAGAGCCTGTATTAAACTGTCTTATGAACATCAGTCCTTGCAGGTTCCTTTAAACATTACAGCCCATTCTACAAATAGTGCTGCGACAACTGCTGTTTGGTTCACGTAAGCCACATTGAAAGAAGTCTGCCAGACAGCCACATGGGCGTCTCCCATGGTCTTCATACGCCATTACAAGTTAGACAAGTATGCGTCGGCTGACGCAGCTTTTGGGCGCAGGGTGCTGCAACAAGTGCTTGTGCCTTAACAGACTTTCTTTAGTATCCCAACCCTAGTGGACAGCCCAGTTTTTGGTACATCCCAGTCTGGCAGCTGTCTCCATGATCACAGGAGAATGGGCGTTGGTTCTTACGTGATATGCTCATTCTCTGTTGAAGTGGAGACAGCAGCCAGTCCCACCCTGGGGTGCGTCACGCAATTCACAACTGTTTTGTGCGGAGGAGAGAGAGAAAGAAACAGAGGATATGGACTTGACACATGTACGTTTTTGCTCACAATTCTCACTTGAGTCTACACTTTTCCTTCGTCTGAAATGGGGAGGAGCCACAAGGGCCCGATGACATCATAAGTGTAGACTCAGTCCCATTGGTTACTGGACAGAGTAAATCCAGTCTGGCTGCTGTCTCCACTTCAACTGAGAATGAGCATATCAGGTAAGAACCAACGCCCAATCTCTGAGAATCCTGTCCACTTCTTCAAGACTCATAGGTTCCATCCTCTTCTGGAGAGTAGGCAAGTTTTCCTCAGTCGACTCTATAGAAATTCCCCAGGAAGAATCCAACTTCAAATAATCCAAGTTATTTTATTCATCAGATTTCGATGAAATACATTTTTCATCAAAATCTGCAAATTAATTTTGTGTCTCAGCCCCTATAGGCATCTGGATTACCTTTAAGAAAGTTGTGGCCATGATAAGGGCATTATGCTTCATCATATTTCTTGTAATTAAGTAAAATAGGCTTACACAAAATAAACTAAAAATAAGGATACAGTGATATTTAAGCAGGAGAGAGAGTAACAAAGACTATTTAATCAAGTTATGGTAAATAGTAAATGCATAGTTCAGAAGTCATTCATAATCATAACCTGGGCAGCACTATAGGATATAAAATAAATAGTATGGTGGTTCTTTCTTGATGTTTGGCATCCAAGGCACAGAGGAGGATCTATTTATGTTTTTATGTTTATTTTGCTTTGCATTGAATCCAGGTTTTGCTTTCAATTAGTTAATGACTTTTGTTTGGAAATAGCTGTAAGCATAATCTGTGCGGTTTTATAGAACTATATATAAATTTAGATTCCATGTAAGTCTGCTTGTAAACTGAAATCTTGCTTTGGGGGTTTTCTTTATGCCTTGTATGGCTTTGCCTTTTTATGCAGAAAAGCTCAGGCATTATAGATAGCAACTTGTATAAAATACTCTAGCAAACCTATCTGTTTACTATGCTAAGATAGAATAGCAAAAAAAGCTAGAAATGATGCGTATGCAATGCAGAATAAATTATTAAATTATTTGGAGGCTTTGAAAATAAAATCATATTAACTATTTTATTCCTGAATGAAGAAATTAATCATCTGAATAATGTCATATCTTTGCATATGGCGTAGTAGTTCAGTGTAATATTGTTGTTGAATTATTGCTGAAGATAACCCCTAATTTTCTTATTGTCTATTTCTAACCCAACATGTACACAATCAGTATCATTTGAGTTTGGGGATGTGGAAGAAAGCGACTAATATATATCTATAAATAATTAAATATTAAATAATTTGCTAGTGAAGCTCTGACATTTTTTAAGGATTATTCATTTCTAATCTAAATTAAACTTTTTGTACTCCTGTATTCAAATTTATGAAAACATTCAGAATACCTTGTTAGGAAGTACTTTAGAGCCATTTTCAGTAATTCCTCAAAACCCCTTTTGATATATAGCTATGTAATTTGTTGCTTGTAAATATATAAATTTGGAGGACCAAAAGTTTTCACAGGACACAAAATAGCAGTTTTCTGGTTGTTCATGACATGTAAATCAGTTTTGCCATTGTTCTGTGAATGATTACTGGTAATAAGTAACTGAGACTTCCATGTGTATTTCATTGGTTTATAATTCTCACTGTTTATGATTTCTTCCTCATCCAATTTTACTTCTGGTGATTAAATAAATCTGACAGAAAGTAATATTTTATGCATGCATCTGAAAGAATATGGAATAGTCACTTAGATATCACAAAGTCTTTTGTGGTTTTTATACTTAACTAATCACTCAGAAGGTTTATATTTGTTTTCTCTATTTTTAAAATAGATGGAAAATCCATTTCTATGAACTTGATGAAAATTATGCATAAAAATAGTATGAATGAGCAATTCAAAAGAATTTCCCAACATATGAAAATAATTATATCTTAAGATTGGTATGATGACACCAATATACAGACTTTTAAAAATTAAAGCTTTTTTAACTTTAACATTTTACCTTTAGATATTTTTATCCTTATAAAAAGAAGAATATTTATAGCCGAGAGTTGAAGTTTGGGGTCCTTGATGTTCTCTGAGCCTGTTGGTTTTCTTACAGATGTTTCATTAAGTCAACTAGGTAAGATAATCAATACTAGTATTACTACCGGTAGCATTGATGATGTTACCTAATTTGGATAATGAAACATCTGCAAGGAAACAATTAGGCTTAGGGAATACCAAAGACCTATTATTTCCTCAACTGATGTAGAAAGGCAATTCTACGTATTCTTTTTTTATTTTTTTAATAATCATATCTGTCACTATTAGAGCTGCATAGCCTAATAGTGCCTTGTGATAATTACCATCAGTTTTTAGGTATGAACACATATCTACAGCTTTCTTTGAATATCTACATAAATATGCAGACATAAATAACCCTTTTCAAATAAGTTGTATACCTTTTCCTGTCAAAGGTAATGTTATTATTGTCATATATTTTTAAACAATTTAATTGTTAATATGGATCTTAAAATTCATATATTGCCATAAAGCTACCTCAATATTGCAGGTTGAAATATTAGTGTGTTTCAAGGTGTTATGTCTTCTTCTGGCAGATTACTTGAATGACCAGTAATCATTTCTTTAAACTGGTTTCAGAGATAAAAATATGAACAGAATATACACCATTAGGACCAATATAATTCAATTAGTATTGGTTTTTTAATAGATTTAGCAACATTTTAATAAGAAAATAGCAATTTAATATTGGCATAGCTTTGTAATACTTCAAAAGCAATTGCACAAGTTGTTTACAAGAATTTCTAAAAATATTGTCAAAGAAAATCTATTGGGGCAAATGGATGAAACTAAAAAACATTAGAAGAAAAACGAACTCCATAAAATAAGCCTTTAAAATACAAACTAGTACCCGTTTTTTCTAAAAATGAAATATTATATTAAGTTTAGAATAATATATAGTTCTATACAAAATATTGCACAGTATATTTACATTGTTTCTGGGAGGAAATGTGCATTGCTTTTCTGTATTTGGCTAATGTTGATAGAGAGGCAGGAGAAATGACACCGTTTTTCTCTGTGTTCTGGAACATAGCTTCCCATCTGAGGAGCGATTGTGAGGACACTTGAAAGAGGTGGAAAAAATTCTGAAGGGAATTATTTGGCTGCTTGTTGTAGCCTTATAGCAACTAATAATTTACAGGCATTATCACTTTTAATATTCCACTGCATTTTGATTTAAAATTGGAAAGTAAAGCTAATTTCAGCCACAAATGTTTAGGTTTACTTTGGTATATGTATTGTGTATTTATTTTTTTTTCCACAGAAACCTGCTAATATTTTAGTTATGGGTGAAGGTCCTGAGCGAGGAAGAGTAAAAATTGGTATGTTTACATCTTTGATAAGTCCCAGTGTAGCATTTAAGACAGAATGTTCTAACAGTGCATAGGTCAATACTTTTATCCTTAAAATCTACCGGATCACAGATCAAATGAAGAGAGGTAACATATGTTCATGTTGGACAGTGTTAGAGCAGGTTATAGGCTGGGAGAACCTAAATTGGGCCCCGTTTTCATTTAAAATGTTGTAATTTTCCTCACTAGTGTTAACATTGAATAATAAATTTAACAGTCATGGTTAGAAAAGTGCTCGTGCAAATATTGATAATTCCTCAATCATAGGAAGCATGTTTTTTAATAGGAAAAAGCTGTGAAAATTATATCATTTTTATTTGTGGTAGAACTGCTTTTTGTAATATAGAAATTCTATATTCTATTTAAATAGTTCTTTTAAAATATTAAAACATCTACAGTAAAACTTACAACATGTTATAACCAAACATTATGACTGCATGGCAGTGTCCTGAGGACATGTGCATCAGCAAATGCCTAATGTGCATCCTGAATCTGTAAGGAGATATATCCAGACTTTACTGTAGAACATTTAAATATACTTAATTCCCCTTTCTCTAAATTCCTTTTCTAAAATGAATTTACATGGAATTTACATGGAAGTTACATGATCTCAATTAAACGAGACTGTTGAACAGCAGTCTGTTAAAATAGCTGATCCTGTCTGAAACCAATGTATGTTTCAGTTAGAAAGAAATAGAATTAGGTCAGTATTGAACACTCCATCACTTAGATCTGTAAATACATAATTATACTAACATTAACAGATTTAAGTCCTCTTGTCAGTGAAACATGATTGTCTAATAGCAGAGGACAGATTGCATCTTAAGCATTAATTGCAATACTTTTCTTGCAACTATTTACAAAATTCTGAAAAATACGATTGCTCCCCCAAACAGTTTATACATTAGTATTGGATTTTAAAAAGCATTTCTCCAAATCTGTTAAGCCGTCCAATGCCATTAACAGCAAGTTTGCCTTTCAAAAGTGTGATAAAGCTGAGGATTGATAAACGATAATCATGTTATCTTTTGCGGTTTAGATTTTTTTTAAAAAAAAATTCAGATGTTTATATTCGGACACTATCTTTTCCTTCCTCCCCATTTTCTATGGAGCCAAAAGTGATCTATCAACATTTATTTTTCTCAACAGCTAAATGTTCATTGTCTAATGCAGAACAAAATTATTTTTTTAAATGAAATATAATAAATAAATAGGGTTCCATATAGTTAAAGAAGCCTTAATATTGTAGAGCAAATGATGGAATTTTTTTTAATGGAATATCCAAAAATTTGATGTCTTCCTCCTAGAACATTCTTAGGTTTCGGGTTTTTTTTAAAAAAATTGTTGTGTGTCCTATAAATGCAAACTCAGATTCTCAGCTCTACTGGAATTTCTACTGAAAAATGCATTATTTTTGCACTTAGCTGCAGCAATAGTTTTGTTATGCAAATGGTATATTTTACCGATCTGTTGCTGTTTAAATACTTGCCAGCATCTTTTATTTTAATGCAATAAATCCATCAAAGTGGAGAAGAATTAGCTAGCTAAGTGAACACACCAGGAATTCAGATGTGTTATTTTCCTAGCTTAAGAAGAATCCTGCTACCTTTGAATAGTAAATTCTATTAATCTGCTAGTTACCTTATTGCCAGTTGCTACAAATTGAACTGTTTCTGTCAGGTTACTAAGTTGGTATTAGAAATATTTTCAGTCTTAACATGTATCAATATTTTTATACGCATTAAAATATTCTTGCCATTCCCCAGTGATTCAGTTCCAGATTTCCAAACTTTCCAAGGACTGATCAGAATATGGGTGACATCCTGCTTGATCAAGAGTTCAAATTAGCATGATTTAATCATGCAACACATTCTGTACAATTCTTTCAAAAGAAATTGAATATGTCTAAAAGTTAAATTATATAGGTTTTCTGCCTTTTTGAATTCAAACCGTATGTATTAAGCAACATATATGTTAAAATTTAATTTCCCTCCTCATTTTACAGCTGACATGGGCTTTGCCCGATTATTTAATTCACCTTTGAAGCCTTTAGCTGATTTGGATCCAGTAGTTGTTACATTCTGGTATCGAGCTCCAGAATTACTGCTTGGAGCAAGACATTATACCAAAGCTATTGGTAAGTAATGTTATTGTCATTGTTAAATTAGGAATATCGTATTATTTAAGTCTGATTTACTAATTTGTTTTTGCATAGAAAGACTATGCCAGATCTTACACAGACTTCTTTCATTTGCCTAGACATGTTCTCCACAATTAATTAGCAAAAACCTTATTTAATTTGTTGATATGTTTCATGTTTTGATAATAAATGTTTCTAACATTTAGTACTTAAATTGATTTGTGTTATATAGAATAAGGACAGGAGATAGTTGGCTTTGAATCCAGATTTAAGAGCAAAGTGATTCAAATCCACAAAAACTGGATGCTGATGTTTAGTTTCCTCAGATTTTCTAAACAATGCTAGTATGTTCCCTCAAATGCAGGTAAAACTACTTCATTGGTAATAGTGACGGCAAAAACGCCCTTGCTCCAAGCATTCTTCACCTTGCACATGTCTGGAGCCATTGATTTGATGATTCTAATAGCCTGATTACTAGAGCTAAAATAATATATTTTGTTTTAATTACATTATTACAAAAAAAAAACCTCCTATTACCAAGTGTTTCTGAATTCTCCCTCAACTTTATCTTTCATCTAAATCATGAGTGTCAAACTCACGATGTCACGTTGCTGTCATGTGATGTATTGTGACATTATTACCCTTCATGAAGCTGGTGTGGACGCGGCCTGCATGTGACGCATCTGGCCCGCAGGCCACCAGTTTGACACCGCTAGTCTAAATTTAGGTAATGCCCAAAGTCTCTGCTAGAATGACTTACAAAGTATTGCGTAAAATACATTTGTCCTCTAGATTTTAATAATTTCATTGAATGACCATTTAGTTTAGTTTTGTTTTATTATATGTATTAGCATCCAGATGGCTCTGGGCAACTTACAAAATCATAATTGCTGATATTACAAAAGGAAAAGAAAATACTTCCTTTCCCTGGATATAACTTCTGATTTTGTAGACTTTGTCTCTTTTCATGACAGTCTAAAATCAAATTCACAAATAAACTAGTTCTCACCTACAGGGAAGTCACCAGGTTTAAATTTGTGATCATTTTTGGTATGCTTTTCTGCAACTTACTAAGGTAGACTGTATAATTTCTGATGAAGAAATTAGACGTGCTTACTGATTTATCAAAAGAGATTGCTCTATAGATAACACTAGGCAATATTGCTTACTTTACTTCCCTTCCAAATACTCTTAGAATATTTTGTCTTTTTCATTATTTTTTAAACTATGTGAAACTAAATGGTAACTACCTTTTACCTGTTAGTTATCTTTAAATCAAGTTCCCCATTCACCCAGTATGGAGGCAGCTAACTAGATTTTTTTTCTGTCCTGAATATGATGACATCTGGAACCCTATTTACGAACAAAAATATTTATACTGTAAATCCTTCGAGTTGGGCATTGCTCATTGCCATGTCTGTGAGAATTGTCATACTCATGTTCTCAGCCATAGCCTCTTAAGCCATAATTAGACCACTTATCTTATGATTGCTAAGTTTTCTAAAGTGATTTATTTTAAAAAATAAAATCTTGTCAAGCTTGCAATTATCCCCAGTTAGTTTAATTTTGCATAGTAATGAATTATACCTAATTGTATGAGTGAGTGAAATCAAGCATAATATATCTCTTTCCCCATATTGCTATCTGTTACAAAGATTGAACATTTTCTGGCCCAGTTTTGAGAATTTGTAAATAGTAGTATTGTATTAGTTATAGCCCATAGGATTTAAATACGAGCTTTGAAATCGCCTTAGGAAATTGTTACATTTTTGATACATTGTTGAAGTTTCAAGTCATGGGAATCTAAAAATACCATTTTAAAACATCTTCCTTATAGTAACATGTTTGCTGTAATTGAGAATTTTCTCTTGAGAGCTTTAATATTTTAACAGAAGACAGTGACATAATGCATTAATTATGCAGGTTACAAATTTACTAGTTCTTGCCTAGTTGAGCAATTGTCTATTCTTCCGTTATAACTAGTGTTGTAATAAGCAATACGAAAATACAAGAAAATCTTTGATACTAGCACAACAATTGAAATGTTAGTTGGAAATGCTTGGAAGTATACTTATTTCTTCATGAGCACATCTATAAACCATTGGGTTTTTTTTTCTTTTTTAAATGCCTATTTGATTTTCCTCCTTCCTTTTTTGTAAAGATATTTGGGCAATAGGGTGTATATTTGCAGAGCTGCTAACATCAGAGCCAATATTCCACTGCCGACAAGAGGATATAAAAACTAGTAATCCGTATCATCATGATCAGCTGGACAGAATATTCAATGTAATGGGATTTCCTGCAGGTACATATTCTGTTACTGTTGATATATGTAAATTACACATATTTTTTAGTTTTCAAATGGTTAAAGCAATACCACTATGAATATTTGAATATATTGCAAATGGTAGATATGAAACAAAAAGCAATGCTAAAGTAAATATATTATTGCTATTATATATGCAACAAAATGAAATCACAGCTCCCCATTGTTTACTGGTGTTGACCTTCATTTACATCTAATTATTCCGAAGAAATTATGATGTCCGGATGTATTGGCATACTATATATGCAGATCCAAACAGTGTGGCTTTTTGTAATTAATTGACAGATATAAATTTTATCATTGCTCAGGTTTAAGTGTATATGCCACCCAACTCCCAGAAACTAATACCACATTAGTTCCCCAATTCATCATGATGTAGTTCATTTATCATCAGCAGTTGAGGAAAGGTCTTGATTGCATTTCACCATGTTCAATTAACTAAAGCCATTACTGCTATTTTTAATTTTAAGAGGGAAGGAGAGTAGAAGTCAGTAAAGAGCAAAAATGGATTTTAAAAAAAGGATCCAATGATTTAGATATGAGATAAACTTGGGATCCCATATATTTATTTATTTCCAGTATCAATACCATTTGGAAATGTTTCAATCTTAATCTCTTAATATTACAAAATTATATAACCTGGGAGCCAAATTAAACTTTAAAACATAATGAAGTCATTGGTAACTACTGCATTAGTTTTAAAGGTTTATGTTAAATCAATTCAAAACTTGGAAATTATATCAGATTGCAGATAATCCTCATGTTATGACCACAATTGAGCCCAAATTTCCTGCTGTTAAGTGAGACATTTGTTAACTGAATTTTGCCATTTTTACAACCTTTATGACCTTTCTTGCCTCAGTTGTTAAGTGAATCACTGCAGTTGATAAGTGTGAGAAAAATATCCCAGATATATTTTCTACATATCAAAGAAATGGTCAAGGAGACTATGGTCAACAGAAAACATCTGTTTTATTACACTTGCGCAAGTGGATTCCCATCCAAATGAGAATAACTACAAGGTACATAGGCGCACCTTAAATACACAAAATGGCGTATCGTATGCGTCATAACTTGGATACAAAAATACAGTTGCGTGCACAAAATACAATATGAAAAGTACATGGAAATTTCCCAAATGTTCCAAAAACGTACGTGTTCAAAAGCTCCAAAGGACCTCACTTTCCCAGAACTAAACAATAAGATCATTACCGGCTTCCTGCAAACATGTCCTGTTACAAAGGGAAGGATCAGACTATTTCTGATCAGGTCATGTAACCTTCTGATTATGCTCCAAGCTGTGATTTTCCAGAAAAGCTTGCTTGCTGGTCAGATATTCAAGATGGAGTCTATCAGGTTCCTCAAATAACCTCATCCAATTTACCCAAATAATTTGGAGGGGTTTCACCCCTATTCTCACAATTCACCCTTTCCCATTCAGGAAAGTTTATTTGGGTAACGGGAACAAAGGGATTGATTGGTAATTAGATTGATTAATTACCAGCTAGTCAAATCACACAACACTAGCTACATTCGATACATTCTAAGTATAAATGAGCACATCTGACACATTGAGGCATAACTCTCACAAACGCTTCCTTTAACCGAGAAAAGTCTGGCAACCAGGAAGTCAAAAGATTCCAAACACTCCTAAAAGCAGAGCTTTCAGTGACATGTGAAATGTGTAGTTATATTGTGCAAAACATTCACCTTAGCTAAATTTAGCTGTTTCAAGAATTTGAAACAACCTCCAACTTTGACACAACAAAGTCTCTCAAAGTCCTAATCAATTGTCACTCCATTCTTTCTCGTCACATACCCATCTCATCAGTTAAAGCAGCTATCACTGATGAAGGTTCATTGATGCATTCTCATCCAAGGCACAAGCGTGATGGCCAAGGATAAGCATGCATCTCATCCCCCTATACCACATTTCTGGTAATATTCACTGGTGCTATAGACCATTTTACAGGATGTGCACCTGGATATATAACAACATGTGGCTCTTGTCCCCTATAGGTGGTTCCACACTTACATGTTCCCTTCCACCATCAGGTGCATGAACTAGATGTTCATGTGCATGAGTTCCATCCACAGGTTCTGTACCTGCTGTGATACCATCTGTATCATGCTTAGGATGAGTATCATAAGTGTCATATACATCATGTGCATGATGGGTAGGCGGAGGCATTACCTTTTCAGGTGATTCTCTATTCTTTTGATAGACTTTGATTTAATCATTGACATGAGTTACTACCATAAAAGACGTCAAGCGTCCAATAGTGTATGGATCTCCTATGACATGCGAAGATACACATGCATAAGCATGCAAGCATAAGCACGCAAGAATAAAAATCATCCCTAGATAACTATAACCCTGGCTTTGCAGCCTCTAGTCCTTCCACTTCAGTGCAAGGAAAAACATGATCTGTGGCCACTTGCACATAGATGATTTTTCCTGCCTTTCTTCAGGAGGCGTGTAATGTACACAATAATAAGCAGGCAATACTGTTTTCAGCTCTTATCGCCATTTTTTTCTGATGAGTCCACTTATTGGGCTTGTGTGGACTCCCCAAAATAGTGATAATGTATGAAAGAATATAATTATTAGGTCCTGTGATGATTTCCAGGCACTGATATTTTCACAAAACATATTGTCATTCTATCAGAGTCTGTGGTCTCTCCTTTTTACACAAAAAGATGAGCTATTCAAAGTTATTTGCATTACATCCAAAAAGACATTTCCCTCTCTCTTGTTCAGTTCGCTATTGGTGTAAGACTTCCAGGCTTTAGAGGTCCAGCCACATTTCCCTTTTGCCTCATTTGTAGCAGTCTCATATGGGGATGACTTTTAACATATCCAATTGCACATCTCCCCTTCAACGCATAAGGCAAATCTGTTAGGCCTAGACCTCCACACAGAAACATAAGCTTCGAGGGAGCTTTGATTTCATCATAAGGGAAAAGTAAGGCTTCCTCAATGATTCTAAATCTTCTATATGGAGGGTTATAAGTCACATACAGCTCTGTGCATTGCTCATATATGGTTTCCATCTTATAGGATAGCTCAGCATGTCTTGTAACAGTGTCATAGGTTCAGTTGCACCTTGGCACGCTTTCCTCAAAGGTCGATCTGATGCAAATGGCATCATCATCAGTGGTCTCAATGAGTGATAACTGTGCTTGCACTTGTGAATATACATTATCAGGCTCAGACTGGAAGCATACTGCAGCCATGTAAGGGGAAAACTAAGTAACACCCATAAAGGCTTCATCCCTACCTGATAAACATCTAACAAGGCAATCACTGTGAATTTCATTGTCCTAATGAACTAGGCCTCTCCCTTGTTTAAGGTATGTATGTGTAAAACAAAAGGGCTTACCCTTAAATTTCCAGGGTCTGTATTGGTTATACATTCATTGGACACAACATAGATATCAACCACTCTCTGCCAATTCTTGTCTGAGCAAAACCATGATAAAGAAATTTATTACCCCCAGCCAAATAAGCAATTCCCACACCCAATGTTCCATAAGCTAAGCTAACGCTGATCTTCGAAAAGCTTGCTTTTCACAATAAGTTAGTAACCCGGTTGTTAAGTGAAGCTGGATTCCACATTGACTTTGCGTGTCTATGATCACAAAAGGTGATCACATGATCTTGGGACACAGCAACAGTCATAAATATGAACCAGTTGCCAAGCATCTGAATTTTAATCACATGATCATGGGGACGCTGCAAAGGTCGTAACTGAAAAATGGTCAAGTCATATTTTCAGTGCCATTGTAACTTTGAATGGTCATTAAATGAACTGTTTAGGTCGAGGACTACCTGTATATTGTTTATTTACAGTAAAGTAGTGTTTTTTTAATAAAGCAAAATATGCAATGTAAATAAGTAACAAAAGAAGATTCATGTCCTTGTGTTAATAAAAACTATGAGAAGAGGATGTTCACCAAGGGTGAAAACTAAGAAAGCAAAGCTTTTGCATTTGAAGAAGAAAGAGAAGATGGCACTTTTCAGTGGTTAAGTGATGGTATCGTAGCTCTGTATTAAGAAAGATGAAATTATACTGATATTCACTTCATAGATAAAGATTGGGAAGATATTAAAAAGATGCCTGAACATTCAACTTTAATGAAAGATTTCAGAAGAAATACGTAAGTTTTGTGACAATGCTACAACTTCATGAATTTGTACAATCATTAAATTGGTTTTTGGCAAACTTTATTTCTACCCTGCGATGATTGGCTTTCCACTTCATACCACAACAAAGATGGTTTATGTTATTGTTGAAAAACCCAAAAATTGGAGATAAATGCGTATTTTGGAAACAATAGTATTGAGATCTCTATAGTTTCTATAGAAGCCCAGTGCAAAGTAAGCAGAATAACAGTCAAGAAGGTAGGAAGGATAGGCTGGGAAATTCTGGGTGTTGAAGTCAAACCATCTTAAAGTTGTCAACGTTGAGAAACACTGATCTCTATATTAAGGCTGATCAAAAGATCAGAAGGGAACTTGCCCCACAAATCAGAGTATAACATCTGCTTAGCCAACTATCTGTATAACTTTGAAACTATTTTGATTTAATAAGACATTAATTGTTACATACAAAAGTATAATTTTTTAGCTTGCAGACTTAAAATATAAAGACTTGGCTTTGATAAGTTTTAGAAACTATTATCAAATGCCTCACTTCCAGAAATGCAAATGTATTAAATAACTGCTAACAACTTTTCATTTTTGGTTTTGTGTGTGTGTGTGATATGGGAAGCCATTTCCATGTGGCACATATAAAGGAATGTGCTTCTTCCACAGAGTTCTGGAATCATTTTGAAATACAGATAAACTGCTCATAGCAATTAAACTGAATGAAGCCAGCTCTACTACCTTCTATAACACCCCCTTATACAAATGTTATCTTCAGTTTAATGTCAGGGTTATTATGAACCAGTATTTTCTTTCAGATATACCAACTGCAGCCTTATCAAATATATGGAAAAACATAAAGTTAAGCCGGATAGTAAAGCATTCCATTTGGTAAGTTTATAACAGATCTCTCAGGAATGAATTCAGACATAATTTCCAAAAACAATCATATGAGATGTTTAAAGTGCTTTTCATTACATCTGCAGAAGAGCATTTATTATAGAGTTAAATGCATTTGCTTTCAACTTCAAAGTGATGGAAACCTTAGAAAAGTAATCTGAAGTGTCCCTGATATGTGTTTCATAAATATACTTATTTGCAGGTATTGGTTAAGCATGAGATTATGCAAAAAAAGAGCAGTGAGAATGAAATCTTCAAATGTAAATTTTGAGCAACTGTATCTTTGTTCATTTTTACCTTATAACAAGCAATCAGTTTTGCTAGATCCAAATTTTATCTGTAAACAACTGGAGACAAGCTTTTCTCCTCAGAACATTGGTTCTGTTTACCTTCAGATGGGGAGGGGAATGAAAAATTCCTTATTATTGGTTGATTTACCATGGCTGTCCTGGGTTTCAGGCAGATCTTGGGGACTGAACTTAGGATCTTCTGTGTGCAAAGTATATAGGATGACAGCGATGACAGTGTTGATTCTGAAGATGCATATATTTACAGAATGGTGGAATATTTTCTGGGTTTGACAACAGTGAAGATCTTCTGTTTTAATTGTACTTAGCTACAGAAATTGCTTACTATGGACCCAATAAAGAGAATTACCTCAGAACAGGCTATGCAGGATCCTTATTTCTTAGAAGATCCACTTCCGACATCAGAGTAAGTGATACAGAATTCATATTTCTTTAATGCTTCGTAGATATTTTAAACAAGGAAGGATATTAAAATGCTTCAAATGTTTAGGATAAGATTAGGGAGCGGAGCTGGATTCCTGAGACTAACAGTGAATGATATTTCACTCTTGACAAACAAATGTTTTTATGGCATTTGCTATTTTTTTAAAAATGTCTTACTCTTTTGTTTTATGAGCCCCTGATTTTGTTGGTTTGTAAAATTAATCCTTTATTTGTTGACAAGTTGATTATAACATTATTTATAGTCAATAGCCAAGTGCCTGATAGACCTTCCACTTTCAATATCAAATATTACTTAATTGCTATATCTTTTCTTTATAAATTCAGCAATATAAATTGCAATTTAGTAGAAATAGATTAATTGAAGCCAAATGAATAATTCTTAACGTTAATTAGCTCAGGTTTTCTGGGATCTTCTAGTCGGGGTATTGTAGACCTTTGATTTTTCAGCACAGAAGTGTTATTGTTTATTTACTATACAGTCTTGTCCCACTTCAGTGGTGGACCAGCCCCAGAAAATAGAATTTTTTCTCTCCAATCTCTAAGAGCTGTGTCTATATGGCGCCCTGTACTTTAAAGAATAAGGATTATTAGGCTTATATGTTGCCTTTTCATTCAAGACTGCAATGTAAAATTGATATATGATCTTTGTATCCTGAGAAAAACTGGTTCTGAATAGTGATATAAATGATAGCAATGAAATGAAAGGTTAAGAATTATTTTTAAAAAGTTATAAACAATTTTGTAATGTTTGACTTCATTGGGACTGAAATTAAATGCTGAAAAAGCACAGCTGTTTATACTTGATTTAGGTGAAAAAAATATATTGACAGGGTAAAAATCATGTTTTATATCTTAGTATTACGTGGAAATGCAAGATTCCTGTACAATACCAAGTAAAAATAAAATTTCTGTTGAAGCAGCTTTTATATATATGTCAGCAGGAGCTAAGGACTTGCGGAGATTATAACTTTCATAGATAGGCAATCATCTCAAGTCAATTGTAAGTTATTTTAGTCACCCCAACAGAATAGCCTGATATATATGGGATTTTTGAAGTTTTTTTTAACTTCCCTCTTAACCAATAAAACCTTGGGGAAGAGTTTTCATTGCACTCCATCCAGATGCTGATAGTTTCATTTTGGGAACTAAAGGCAACCAAACAAGAATTATAAACAATGACTTCTGCTATAAGAACATTAAGCAATACTAAATTTGATTCTCACAGCCTTCTGTAATCTTAATTTGACAACTTCCTGTCTTTTCTCACTCAAGTCCCAAGGAGTAGTGTTCTTCCTTAGCATCTTAATAGAAAAGATAAAAGCATTAATAAGTTATGAAGACAAGGTATTCATGTTATCAAAATTCTTAGATTCATTAATGATAAATTGTTCCGGAAAAACAGTTGAGGAAAAAATAATTATTGAGATATTTCCAAATGGCATGCCATTTAATAAGCTAAGAGGAGTGCTTTTATAGTCTTTGGTAAGAACATGCCCACTCAGTATGTAATGCGATTTTAGTAATCCGCGAGAGAGATTACAAGAAAATTAATGGGATTCAAGACATTATTTTGTCTAATGTTGAGATTTGGATTTAAGACATCAGCTGTCTGCCAGAACTAGGAAAATCTACTCCAGACAACTAAGGAGTCTTCATAGATTTCTGAATCTTCTGGTAATTTTCCAATGTGTAGGGTTGAGACTTTGGCTGAAAGCCTGGAGTCCATCAACATAATCATTCTAATCTGGTAAAAGTTATATTGCATTCGGGCTGGGCTTGTCTACTCCCTAAATGGTTTCCATAAGGAATATATCAGTGAACTTCACAGGCTACCAGTCTACTTCTGAGTGCAGCTCAAGGTGTTGGTTATGACCTTTAGATCCCATAATGACATAGGTCCAGACTACCTGATGAACCCTCTCATGCTGCTACGACAAGCCATTTAACAGACCAAGGAGCTAAAAATACCTTCACGGGCATATCAGCATCCTTTGTATTGTATTGTGGACCTTGACACTAAAACATACAGTTATGTCTACAGCATGCAATAAATACAAGCAGGTTATTTCATTGCTTCCATGATATCTATAAATAGAAGCATTTTATATCGTCCTGAGATTATTTTTTTAATGGATGTATTCCTTTTATATCACCATCCATCACATATAGTACGTGATTTTGTGCAGCAATATACCACCTATATTTTGGCTAGCTGATTGGTATGTTGACTTCTACCACCTATTTGTAATAAGTTTGAGGACTTCATAATTGAAAAATCTCTATGCTGACTTAGATATGTGTTTGCAGATAAAGTATCTCATGGTAACTCAAAAGATTAGTCAGATTGACATTGATCTTAAGTATGTATACTCCAGGGATATGACATCAGCAATTCATTGTATCAAACAGCCTATGGGATAAAGTATCCTGTTATGCAACATTTGGAATTAATTATATTTTTCGATTCCCTAAATATTTGAATAGCTGATATTTTAGTAAATACAGAGCAGCTTTTTCAAAAGCCCGATTTAAATATGTTGCCATCAAATATACTATATAGTAATTTTTTTAAAGAAATATCCCATCTCTCAAATGTTCTGTCCCTATAATGGTACTGATCCTGAAATGGTGGATCATATTGCTGAATATCTGAATAATTGCTGAATAATACAATATCATGAATACTGTAAGAGTCTTTGTCAGGACATTATCTATTTTAAATCTAAGAGATGTTTTGGAGTGTGCAAATGTAATTCAATTGTAGATGAAAATCCTAAAATTATAGTGGTAACAGCCAGATATCTAAGTATGGCTGTAAAAAGCAAGTATTTTGGTAACAAATCAGTAAACTGGCATTTTAAGTCTCTTATATACTACCTGTATTTATTACCGTATTTTTCGTAGTATAAGACGCTCCAATGCACCTAGCTTTTGGGGAGGAAAACAAGGGGGAAAAAACTGCCTTTGCCTCCTTGCAGCAAACAGCAAAGACAATATACATTGTTTGTGGCATTACGTTTCAGACTAAACTTGTACAGATACTGTTAAAATTGACGTGGCTTCCTGGAAGTATACATTATTCTCTGCTATTTAAAAGAAGAGGCACTGGGTCTCTTCAGATCAAGCATTTATTTTAAAAAGCTTCTTCATTTTGTTAAGTTGTCTAGAACAATAATAAAGCAGTCTTTTAAAAATAAGTCTAATAATTTGAACATTGTGTAGGCATTTGTAGTTATTGACTTACCTCCTTGCAGCAAACAGCCTGTTTCAATTTAGCCTGATTAGAAGAAAAAAAAATCTGCCTCTACTTCCCAGCAATTTGCCCCTTGCAGCAAACAGCCTGTTTCACTTTCAATTTCAGTTTCAGCATGGGCCTCCCTATAATCAACTGTTTCAGGCTGCAGGCATTGCCATAGCCCACTGATGGTGAACCTTTTTTCCCTCAGGTGCCAAAAGCGCACATGTGCGCATGCTATTGCATGTGTGTGCATGCCCATACCTGAACTAAATGCCCTCCGGAGCCGGAAACGGCCTGTTACCCAACTTCTGGTGGGCCCGGTAGGTCCATATTTCACCCTCCCCAGCTCCAGAGCATTTACTGAAGCCTGGGGAGGGCAGAAACAGCCTCTCTATGCCCTCCAGAAGGCCGAATCAGCTGCATGCACTGGAGCTGACATAGGATAACGCCTTGCGTGCCCTCATATGGCTCCGCGTGCCACTTGTGGCATGTGTGCCATAGGTTTGCTATCACAGCCATAGCTTATTGCCACCTCCACAAGCCCCATTTTTGCATTTGCTGCAAGGAGGTAAATTGCTGGGAGGCAGAGGCCAAAAGATGGGGGTCGGTGGGTGGACGGGGCTACATTCGGTGTATAAGACGCACCCAAATTTTCAGCCTCTTTTGGGAGGCAAAAAGGTGCATCTTATACTCTGAAAAATATGGTAAATATTTTATTAGTTAAACTATTTTATTCAATGTTAAGTTTAGATTATGTTTCTAATTTGTTTATGGCTGTAAATAACATTTATTGAGATAGAGGATCATGGTATTTGTCCTGGTTCAGGGCTTGTATGTCTTGAAAGTGTGGATATTTTGTGTGAGATTTTGAAGAGGACCATGGAAGACATTCTTAGAATACAGTAGTTTCAGTCTGATTTGAAATGTGACTTTGGGACTAAATTGATTTTAACCTTTTTTGGGGGGGATTATCTTTATTGAGAGAGTGACAGACAATGTAACTCTTTTATTCTTCTTTGCTCTTGTAAAAGATTTTAATAAGGAGATGCAGAACTTTGAATTCAGGGGAAAAGGTGTCCTCTAGAGCAGCAATGGGATTCACTTACCTTCCCTACAGGTTCACAAATGGAGCACGAGCGCTTCGCACACAAGCGCTACCTCTACGCATTATGTCAGGGTGTGTGGGCAGAGCCTTCCACAGCCACCGCTACCGGTTTGCCCAGACCGGAGAGAATCGGCTGAATACCATCTTTGCTCTAGAGTTATATCCACACCCTCCAGACTTGAAGCAGAAGAACCGTTTAAGGCACTTCTGGTTTGAAGGGATTAGCCAGGGACCATCACCATTGCCTGGGGGACACCCATGGGGCCTCTTTTCATATCCACCTCAACAAGCTGGAGTGAATGACAGGAGCTCACCCTGCCATACAGCAGCCCTTAAGTGTCGAACATGTGCCTGATAACCTCTGACCCCAAAACTCATTGAACACTTAATGATTACACACAATCCCTAAAATCAAGTTGCAAAGAACTGATGAAGCGGGACTTAGTTCACAATGAAAAATGTTTTATTGCCACTTTTAATCATGGGGTGAAACTTATTAAGATAAAAGTTACAAATTATAGGGAAGAAAAGGAATACAGATTGTCCTCGCTTAGTGACCCCAAATTTGACTTAGCAAATAATCCATTGCTAAGCACCACAAATTATGTAGCCACTTGGGACTTACAATATCACTTCCCACTCAATCGTTAAGCCAGTCACCATGGTCTTAAGGAGAAATATCGCATGACAATGACTTCTGATTTTCATTCCACATTCTCCCATCAATTGCTTGTCCCAAACCAGTTGCTGAAGCCTGCGATCAAGTGACTGGGATGCTACAATATAAATACATGCCAGCTGCAAAGTGCTCAGATGGTGATCACATGACTGTGGGACTCTGGTCATAAATATGAGGATTGGTTACGAAGCTTTTTTTTTTTTTACACCATCGTAATCTTGAACAGTCACTAAATGAGAGAGTCAGTAAGTGAGGACTACCTGTACTTACTTGTAGTTATCCTTCTTCATATGTTTCTTCATTAACATATTAAAACATGGGCTTTTGCAGTGTGTTTGCAGGCTGTCAGATCCCATATCCAAAACGGGAATTTTTAACTGAAGAGGAGCCTGATGACAAAGGAGACAAAGTAAGTATCACATCAAGAGGTATAACAAAACAAGTACATTTAGACTACCCACCCCACCCCAGCCCCATCTTATACAGTTTATAATTGTCAGTGATTTGGAGAATTAGATTGGTATTAATAATTCTGCTTAAAATCATTCAGCATATGAAGGCCACATAATAAGAATGCGAAGGAGTATTTTTCTATCTATTTTTAGTGGAATTACTTGTATTGAACTGCTCCTTGTCAGAATATGAGAATTAAATATCACTTGTGGGAACAAAATGAATATTTGATGATATGGGAACATTGTTACGTTTATCAGTTATTTCCGGTACTAAACATGACAGTGAGAAATTTAAGAATGTCTACCAAATATAGAAAATTTTAATGTCAGTGATTTGACAACTCATGTAATTTGTAGAGTTACAAATGTAACTCTTTAGATGTTGTGGGGGAGGGGGGTGCCTAGTTTGGATGTGATTTGAAATGCTGGTATTTGCGTAGTTGCACACTTCACAATGTTGTATAAAATCTCTGTGAAAACAAACTTCACTGTTACAAGAACAAAGGACAATAGCAAAATGAAATCTTTAAAGTGTAGCAGAAAGAGTTGGAGCAACCTTCTAAATTTTGTAATCTCAGTTTATACTGTAATTATCTTTTACTGCGTGATCATTTGATAATGTGACCAGCTTGATGATAAGATGTGGCAAGAATCTTAAACAGATCTAAAAATCTAGAAAACAATTGGTTTTTATAAAGCTGCAAATAACATGGGGACCCAGCAATGTGCGATTTTACAAGATTCAGGGCTTTGCTACACAATAGAAGATCTTGGATAATACATTGCACTCAGATTAACTCCTGGAGGACAGGAAGAGCTTTTATTATCCTTAGTACTAGAGCTTCTTTTCTTATTAATCGACTAAATTATATCTAAATCTAAAATGCTTACTTATATAAGGCCCTCATTTAACAACTGTACTTGGGACCAGAATTTTGGTTGCAAGTTGATGCAGTTATTAAGCAGGTCACATGTGACCTGATTCAATTTTACAATTTTTTTTTATGACAGTGGTAAGGCAAATTGCTATGGTCTTTTAACAAAGCACATGATTTTTAAGCAAATCCATTCCCCCAAATGGGAAGGTTTTTCTGGAAACTGGCAAAAACATCACAAATCATGGTCACATGACCATGAGATGCTGCAACCAGTCATATTTGCAAGCCAGTTGCCAAGCACCTGAAATACAATTGTATGACCAGGGTGTTGGAGTTGTAACTTTGAGGATAAATCATGAGTAACTTTTTAAGCCCATTGTAACTTCAAATGGTTGCTAACCAATCATACTTTGATTGTTAAGGGAGGACTACCTATACACATAATCTCAAGTTAGTTCCAAGTAAACATTTTTACCGGAATGCGGTGGCTCAATGGCTAAGACGCTGAGCTTGTCACTCAGAAAGGTCAGCAGTTCGGCGGTTCAAATCCCTAGCGCCGCGTAACGGAGTGAGTTCCCGTTACTTGTCCCAGCTTCTGCCAACCTAGCAGTTTGAAAGCATGTAAAAATGCAAGTAGAAAAAATAGGGACCACCTCTAGTGGGAAGGTAACAGCGTTTTGTGTGCCTTCGGCGCTTAGTCATGCTGGCCACATGACCACAGAGACGTCTTTGGATAGTGCTGGCTCTTCGGCTTTGAAACGGAGATGAGCACCACCCCCTAGAGTCGGGAATGACTAGCACATATGTGCAAGGGGAACCCTTACCTTTACCTAGGTTGTCTTTGCTTTAGATCTGTGCAGTTACTGATATTTAATTAGTGTCATCTTGGTGTCTCATTGATCTTAGAGATAATTTCATATTTCCAGCCTTTGAACTGCTTCTGAGTTGTATTTTTCTTTTTTCTTTAACCACTTGAGAAGAACCAGCAGCAGCAGCAGGGCAATAACCACACAAATGGAACCGGCCATCCAGGGAATCAAGACACCAGTCATACACAAGGGCCTCCTTTGAAAAAAGTGAGAGTAGTTCCTCCTACCACTACCTCAGGTGGACTTATTATGACCTCAGATTATCAGGTATCCCTCTTTTTTTGCCTCTCTTTCCTTGTCTTTGTTGTATTACTCTGCAAAATATTTATTTTAGCACAGATTTCATGTAAATCATTGTTCTGTTTGAATCCACTTTTATTACCGTGTTTCCCCGAAAAATAAGACAGGATCTTATTTTCTTTTGAAAATAAGAAACAAGCGCAAGTAACAAGTGTATCTTATAGATTTTTGGCTGCCAATCATGAAAAATAACCTGGAATTTAATCTATCATGAACCATTTTATAGAAATCTCTTGTTTTTACGCAATAGCAATGTACACCCTCCTGTACCCGTTGGCTATGCTGCACACATGAAAGAAAGCAACAAAAACAGGGAACTTGTTGAAGCACATCCGCTACACCAAGTACAACTGGAATGAAAAGGCTCTTCTGCTTGTATTGCAGCTCAGCTATACCAAGTTACATATGCAAATGAGACGGTTGTGCAAGGAGTCATGTTACATTAAAAAGAAATGGCCACTCTGCAAGAATATTTTTTGCACAAATTTTGTAAAAGCAATGAAGAAGGAAAGTGAATGCTTTGTTATTTTGAGACAGATGTTTCCAAGAATAACTGATGCCAAGATTAAGGAAGGCTTTTTTGTTGGTCCACAGATCAGATACCTCATCAGTAACAATAGTTCGAAAATCTAGTGGGGCCAGAAGAAAAATCATCTAGAAAGCATTCAAGAAGGGAAATCAGGAGATTCGGACAGTTCAAAGGAATATAAAGATTTAGTGCAAGCTTAAGCTCTCTACAAGGATCTGACCAACTGGTGGTCGAGAGAAATGAGCAGGAGATAAGAGAGGCATTCAAGGTGGGCTGGTCTTAGATCTCTTGTGGGCATTCAGGGATTTGTTGTTTATGTTGCATTTGATCTCATCCTGGTCATCTCCCATAGGTCGCTAAACTATATTCAGCTGATTGACAAACTTTTATGGATATAAGACAATGAAATGCAAGATATCACTAAAGATTCATTTTCTCTATTCACGTTTGAACATTTCCCCCCAAAATCTAGGTGCAGTCAGTAACAACATGGTTAAATTTTTTACCAGGACAGTGAAAAAAACAGCATCATAGCAACTGGAATCCATCAGCGCTGAGTGACTGTTGTTGTACAAGACAGTGAGATGCATCAGACACTGAGCACAAACAAAAACCAGCAGCAAAACACTTTTAGCCCTGTTGAATTCATGCAGTGTGTTGGAAACATGCGATTAAATACGTTACAGTCGTTAACGTTAATTTTGTATTTCTCCAGATTCCCACTTGAACACAGTCGTTCTGAAATCATGTGTTCAGCTTGAAAGGGTCTATCATAATCAACAAATGCTTTTCAGGAAGCAAAGCTTTTGGGGAAAAAATATCTAGTGTATTATTCAATAAAATCATGTTACATATTCAGATGCTAGAATCTTTTGACAATTTAGGAGATTGATTTATTAATGTAGTAGACAGATTCGAACATGACTCTTTTTCCTTTTGTTCACCCTATTTTTATCTAGCATATCCTTGGTTTGGTCTCTGTTCAATAGAAATTATTTGCAGAAGGCACACAAAAGAAGGTCAAGACTCCCATCTTTTCACAAGTCATTTGCTTTCTTCTGAAAAGAATGTGCCGTTTTGTGGCAGGCTGCTCTATTCCGAGTAAAGGACAGGGCTATGTTGCAATTTGGCATTTAATGGATATTTCTGTTTCAGACTGTCACACATCTGCCTACCTTATGTCAAAGAAAAATGTTGGAATAAATGAAAGTACATAAAAAGAGTCAGAAGGTGTTGAATTAAAAAAAAAATACAAGATGAGCTTTGAGATCAAACAAAATATTAGTGAGCAGCATTTTATCCATGACAATATTCCTCTATAAATATTGTTCCTGTAAAAAGAATCTTATACAACTACTTTTCAATAGAAGAAACATGCATGTAAGTCATGTGTGACAAATATGGCTGTTGAATGTACTAAAGCGGATTTTGTCCAGTGTGTATTTTTTTTCTTATCATAAGATTAACCAGCTTTAACTCTTATTTTTAAATTATTAAAATCATTCATGGAGTATAACTTCATAGTTTTAATAAGGAGAAAGTGAATATATTTCTTTACATGTCTGCCATTCTAGGTAGGCTTCCTAAGAGACATGTGAATAATTTATTGTTTCAAATAATCAAATTTCAGAATCTCTTTCTAATCTAGCATTCACTTTCCTGTGTATTTTGAAAATATTGCCAATTAGTATAGCATCGATAGAGAGGGGTGTTTTTGTGCGTATGAGTGTGTAAAGCTGTAGTTATGTATTGACAGCTACAGGTGCAAATATTCTACAGCCATTAGAAATGAAAATGAGATCAATTGCCAGTGAAGATACCAAAGTATTGGACATCTTTTGCTTTTTATCAGTCAACTATCACTAGTAAAGGAACCAGCAGACAAGAAATGCCCTGTAAATTAGCCCCTGATAAGAGTAGCATTAAAGGCTCTGGAAGACATAATCAGATGCCCCAGTGACTTGCAAAGATCAAAATCATACAGGCAATCGTTTTTCCTGTGATATTCTATGGAAGTGGAAGTAGGGCTTTTAAAGAAGGATAGAATGATTATTGATGCCTTTGAACTTTGCCATTGGAGCAGGCAATTCATTTTCTCAAGGGGCAACATGAACAAATGGGATTGTTGTAGCCTCCTGGCTGTGTTCTGTCTACTTGCCCGCAAGGTCACACTTCATCTGAAGTGGCAGTGTGTGAAAGAGCCCAGATAGCAATAGCACTTAGACTTATATACCGCTTCGCAGTGCTTTTACAGCCCTCTCTAAGCGGTTTACAGAGTCAACATATTGCCCCCAACAATCTGGGTCCTCATTTTACCCACCTCGGAAGGTTGGAAGACTGAATCAACCTTGATCCCCTTATACAATGACTGCTGCTGTCTCAGGCAGCTCCAGGTGTGGGGCAAGCATTGCGCAGGTACAGAAAAGCACTTTCCTTGCCCACTCATTGTCCCCATCCAACTGAAGGAGTGCATGGCAACTGTGCAGAGCCAAACTTTACTCGGCTTCTTCTCCTGCCCCTTGTGGTTCACTTATTTAGTTTAATTTCTCATTTCCAATTGACCTCACACAGGCCAGACAGTGACAACCAAGAGCCGGGTGTGGCCCAGGGGTTGTAAACTACCCAGGTCTGCTTATGATAACCTGGATAGCCAAGAAAACAAATGGATCATCAAACAAATCAAGCCACTTGTACTTCGATGTTTTAATGATTGACGAATGATGAAATATTTGTGTTTTAAAAGAAATAAAACCTTTGGAATTGCAAACAAATCAAGCCACTGAAGGTACAAATGACCCAAGCTCAAATTATGTTACTTTGGACATACTATGTAATGAGCCAGTTCTCTAGAGAAGTCTGTAACACCAGGGAAGGTTGAAAGAAAGAGGGCAGCCGGTGGCGAGGAGAATGAACTCAGTTACACTGGCAATAGTACACCTTTGGAAACCTGAGGACCAAAGATGAGAACAGATGATCCTAGAGAAGATCCTTCTTTGTGGTGTCACCTTTCAAGTCGACATCTGAATGTTCAAAATTATGACTACGCTTTTAAAATGCAAGCAAGATCAAGGAAATGTTTGATATCCAAGTAATCAGGAAGACTGTGTGAAGGCATTGACTTAAGTCTTAATACTTCTTCTGTTGAGAAAGTAGAATTCCATTTGCAGAATTGAGTTTTACCATCTTCCCTCTGAAATCTCTTGCACCAAACACAGAAAAGCACTTTCTCGGGAATATTGGAGTAAATAGTGATAAGAGCTAAAGATTATGCAAGTAGATGAGCAAGTTAAAATCCCAGCTGTCACTACAGTAAAATATGAGTGCCATAGGTAAATAGCTTTTTGTATCAAAGAGGATTTTACCTTTTCCTATTCAGCTGTTAAATATAATCAAGTTGAAGATCTCAGCCTACTTTCTTAAACACTTACAATGATTACAATGATACTGGGGAAATTTTGAAAGTATTACTTTATCTGCTCTATGTGTGAAAAAATGAAGACAAATTAATAATATCTTAAATTTATATGCCATCCAACTCCCTTGTCAGTTCTCAAGTTTTTTTTTTATATTCAAATACATTTTTATGCTCCCATATGGTAAATATATGATTTTAAAGTAGGACACATTCTGCCACACTCAGCATATGCTGCAGAGCAGGAAAGTATATTTGAAGTAGTTTCATTAGACAGACAAAATATTTCTGAAATGTTGTTACCCATTTATTATCAAGTCTGCTTAAAGAGGATAGGCAAGAAATCGTGTTTTTTTTTAATCAATGTGAAAATGAACATTGTGTTGGCATATATGAACACCAGTTATAGGACATGTAGTTGTGATGGGGATTAATCTTCAGCATTCGTGTTCCTGTGAATATTTAGAGGAATGCATGTTTTGTGAATAATAGTAAATATGCCCAAGTTTCCCTGAAAATAAGATCTTTTTTTTTTAACATCAAAAAAGGCACCAGGCCTTATTTTCAGAGGGGGGGATGTCCACTGTCTCACCTCACTTGCGTGTGTTGCCCATGGCCTCCTTTTAGCTTACAGATGCCTTCAGGAAGTTCTTTGGCCGGCAAGGCTTTCTTGAAGGCCTCTGCAGCCGATAACACAGCTGCAGATCGATCCGGAGCTCTATTATCGGCTACAAAGGCCTTCAGGACAGCCTTGCTGACTGCAGAAGAAATGAGCCAAGGTGTGCGAGGCTGCAACTGTCTGGAGGTAAGTAGGGCAGCTCTACCCCTCCCCCATCACCACCCTAGCTTAATTTTTACCCGTAGACCCAGGAGTGGGCAGGGTCTTAATTAGGGCTTAGTTTGAGGGTAGGGCTTAGATTGGGTGCACGTGTAAAAAAGCTCGGACTTACTTTCCAAGTAGGGCGTATTTTCGGGGAAACACGGTATGGGTCCCAAGATAATGTTGCAGAATCCAATCTGAACTGGTCCCTGGGAGAAAAGGTTAAGCCAACTCGGATTGTATCGAGCATGTTTTTGTCACCTCTCAACATGAACTGGACTTTGCATACAACATCAAGTGTGTTGTAATTCTTTTTCAGCGTTCCAACCCCCATGCTGCCTATCCTAACCCTGGACCAAGCACATCACAGCCCCAGAATAGCATGGGATATTCAACTACCTCCCAGCAGCCTCCACAGTACTCTCATCAGACACACCGGTACTGAGCTGCATCTGAATATAAAGTCAATGCACTGTTGCTGAGACTGCAGGACTGGCCGTGCTGCTGTCTGCCTGGAACCTGGCTTTGGGCTGCAAGAATGTACTGGAACTGTCAAAACGTCTGATAGCCACGTTCTGCTACTTTTCACAGGCTGGGAGTAGCCCCTCCCACAGATTGTACCTGTGGATGGAATGAGACTTGAAAAGAAAGTACTAGCACAGTTTGTGTTGTGGATATGCTACTTCCATAGTTTACTTGACATGATTCAGACTGACCAATGCATTGTTTTCAGTGACAGTCTGTAGGAGTTGAAGCTGTGAAATGTGCTAGGGGCAAGCATTTTTGTTGTTGTGAATTCTATTGATGTTGACAACATTATCTGACCAATAATACACACACACGCACACACAAATCTCTTAACTGGTATTTGAAGTATACAGTATGTGTTAATGAGATGAAAACAAACTATCTATGGCTTCAATTGAGAGAACTTTTGATATACATTGATTTTTAGTGACTTTTTTTGTGGGTTGATCCATTTTCCACATTGAGCAATGTTTTATGACCAACAAATTTGCTGCAGAGATTTTTTTTAAAGACATAATAAAGAAAAGAAAAAAAAAGAAACATACGCATTTTTTCCAGCAGATTTACAAGCTTCCCAAAGATTAATTTTCAACATAAATTTATTTTGTTCTCAGATCTATGACTTGACTGGTATTAAAGCTGCTATTTGATAGTAATGAGTGTGTTATTAAGATAAAGCTGTTTGGTTCAGTAAACTATACTGATTGTCATAGGCAATGTTTCCCCCCCCCTCCCCCCTCTTGGTGTTAACTGATTTGTGAGCATGCTTTGGAAGTTTAAAAAAAAAAGCATGAATGATGTTCCCCTGCAAAACACACAGTGCGGCATTCATCCAGATGTTTGTCATGACTTTTTGAGAGCTGGCTTGGTGTAGTGGATTTTAAACTTTCTTAAAATATTTTTAAAGATGTTCGCACGTTTCTTTAGGGCGCTCTTACCCATCCTGGAACTTTGCAGACAAATTGGATTTCAGTTCCACATGTTTTCAGCCAGCATGGCTAGATCTGGGGGAGTTGATCACATGGAGGCCCCCCGGGATGGGAAAGGCTGGTTTGGGTGGGTAGGGGCGGGGAGTCGCCCTTCATAAAGGATAACGGTGTTAGGAGAACCTTAGAATTTGAGGAAAAACTATACCATGTACTGTATCAAGCTATTTTACATGAATGATGCAGGTATTCTGAATTTTAAAAGAAATCAACATTGTTGAAAACAAGGTGTTATGTAATAAAAATATTTTTCATAAATCTGTATAGGATTATATCTGTGCTTTATCAGCTGATACCGATTTGTTCTGCATAGAAATTGAAATATAGGTAGTCCTCATTTAGAGACCAAAAGTGGGACCAGCAGCTCAATCATTAAGTGAAGACTTTGCTAAATGACACCAGTGCTGTGCTTATGATCTTACTTCAGCTTTCCCAAGAAGGCCACAAATGGCTGCAAAGCTACTTTTTCATCACCATAACTGCAAATGGTCGCTAAACAAGGCAGTTCCTAAATGAGGACTACCTGATGAAAACCCTACCTGGCTTCTGCTCCAAAAGCATTCAAAAAGTAATAAATGTTGTTGTGCCCACTCCTAGGCCAGGAGACCCCCTGCTCATGATCCTTCATACCTCAGTTATTTCATATGGATTACTGCAATGTGCTCTACACAGATCTGCATTTGAAGAGCATTCAGACATTTCAAATGTAGCTGTACAAACTTATATGTGCTCCATGAACTGCACATGTTAAATTTCTGCTGCCTTGGCTGCCAATTTGTTCCAGGTTCAGTTCCTGGTGCTGAAAACATACATGGCCACGGGGTCAGGTTATTTGAAGGTTACCACGTCTCCCAAATAACATCTTACCAATTCCAATCAGGTTGGGCAGGAGGAGCCTGTGGCAGGTCCCATCAGCCAGAGTGTATCATGCAGCAGGAACCAGGAAAGGAGCCTTTTCTGCTGTGGCATCTACCCTATGGAATATCATCCCTCCAGAGATCAGTTTGGCCTCAGCCTGGCTGTCTTTTTGCAGGGCCCTGAAGACATGGCTTTGCCATGCACACAGGGACCCAGTGATGTGGTAGAGCCAGTGCAGGGCATGTACTGATTGTTCTGATGAATGGGATTATGAGCTGTACGTTTTTGAATTTTGTGGTGGCTTCTACATTTTAAAACCCAAAAAGGTATATTGTAGATACACCAACCTTTGAGTTTGGTACCATGGGTCATGGAACATGTTTGTAAAAGTATAGTATTTGTATTTTTGATATAATGAAAAATCAGCTTCTATAAGGTGTAATGCAGACCAGCTAACAGACAAAGCAATCCAAACGATGATAGAAGGAGTGGGCTGCTGGGGGTTCGCAAGGGTTTGGGAAGACCTCTAGCTAAGATTCTGTGCAGTTTGGAGAACCCCCAAATCCCAGTCCTGGCTGGCCCACCCCGCCCTGCCCCTTCCAGGAGTTTTGGATGCAGGTAAGTACAGGGTGCGCACAGAGCTCGAGGAGGGCAAAAAATGGGAGTTTGGGAAGGCTCCAGAGGGCTTCCAGAGCCTGGGGAGGTCATTTTTGCTCTCCCGGTGTCTCGAGGAAAACCTCCGGAGCCCAAGGAGGGCAAAAATGCCCCACCCGCTGTAGTGCAGGAGACTGACTAGGCCACGCCCACCATGGCCACACCCACCCAGCAACCGGGCAGGGAACCCCTTGCTAAATTTTTTGGACAGAAGATTAACTAAAAATGATAGGGATAGAAATGTCTTTAAAAATGGAAGAGATCCTGTCAAAGCAGATATGTAGCTTAAGATGCTGGATTGCAGGATTTGAAACAGCTGGTTATTGTACACACAAACAAGAGTCAATAATGCTTTCTTGTAGCATAAGGCAATATACAGGTAATCCTCAAATTTACAACTATAATGAGCATGTCCATTACTGTCATAAGTTGCTTCAGTTGCAGAGTGGTTCATGTGACTCGGACAATTTTATGACCTTTTTGCAGCAGTAGTTAAGCACATCACCCTGATCTTTAAGTGAATCTTGTGATTGTTAAGTGAAGCCATTGTTCAAATGGGGGACATGTTTGTCAAAAACGAAAGTAAATGTTTTGGCAAAAATCCTAAATTGGTTGCAGTGAAAAGAACTGGAGAAATCCCCTCTTCTAAAATAATTTTTAATTTATGATTGTCATGATCCTATTCTATATTTAGTCTATGCATTACACTAAATCATTGTTTGCTATTGAACAAACAACAACTCTATTAAAGCAAAATATAATATTTTATAAATGGCAATATCTCCAGTCAGAGAGCACGCTAAGCAAAAAAAAACAAAAAAAAAACCTTTTAAAAAAAAAGGCCAGTTGAAGTAAGAATACTGAGATCTATCAGAGGTGCATTAATCCAAATTATTAAAATAATACAATACAATATGCATTTTAATCTGTATCTAGATTTGTACATATAATAGCAAATTTCTTGTTTGCTGAATACAGTTGTCAGCTGGATAACTTTGGATCATTCACTCTCTCAGTCCTAGGAAGAAGGCAGTGGCAAACCACTACCAAAATCTTGCCAAGGAAAACTGCAGGAATTTGTCCAGTCACCAGGAATTTAAAATGTGAAGGCATCAAAAACAAAATACAAAGAAAGCAGATTCTCACGAGATAGGCTCATAGATACTCACCTTTGCCAACATTTATAGCAATAGCAGTTAGACTTATATACCGCTTATATACCCTCTCTAAGCGGTTTACAGACTCAGCATATTGCCCCCACAGTCTGGGTCCTCATTTCACCCACCTCGGAAGGATGGAGGGCTGAATCAACCTTGAGCCGGTGAGATTTGAACCACCGAACTGCAGATAGCAGTCAGCTGAAGTGGTTGCAGTACTGCACTCTACCCACTGCGCCACCTCGGCTCTTTATGTTTTTGCTTTTGGTTAATTGAGGCTTTCACATAGTAAGGAAGAGGAAAAGGAACTCATGTTATCAGGTTGAGGCATGCTAATTGCCATATGCACTTTTTTCCTGTTGGTGGTAAGGACAACATTGGATGATTTTGGCAAATTCTGGCCACTAAACCTTAAGTGCAATCAGAGCCCAGCTTTAATCTAGACGAGGACTGTCAAACTCGCGGCCCACGGGTCAAATGTGTCATGCGCTGGCCATGCCCACACCTAATTTAGTGAAGGGGGAGAAAGTCAAAATATGTTACATGACAATACTGTGAGTTTGACACCCCTGATCTAGAAGATTCTATTCCATGCAAATTAGGATCACTAACCTAGAGACTATGTTATAAACCAGCATAAACCTCATATAATCAAGGTAGGTATAATATAGCAACATACATTCAGTGATAAAATATTAGCTCATTTCATTGCTACAGTTTTACAGTCTCAGTGTTAAAATTAGCCATAATCATTTTAGCATGCATCCCACTCCTCTCCCCAGAGACATATAACTTTTAAAATCTGTACAAAGAGCAGATCATTTTCTGTTCAATTTCTTCAGTTGCACCTGGAGACAGTCCTGGAATTTGGCTTGGTGTTTTAATTCTGAAATGTCACGGAGAGAATCATACTGCTGATAAATATTTGAGATAACCACACTTTAGTGATGTTTGCTGCTCAAGGGAAATTTGGAGCTCCTGTTTAATGGAGGCATAGGATAAATTGCCACTTTAGGTAGAAAGGTTCCTGATATATTGATTATGTTATGAGCAAAATGCCTGATGTGCTTTTAATAGAGGAAAATTAATGAATTAGTGATTTATTTCATTGTGGTAAGGTCATGCCTGAAAGTCAGCAATCCTAAGAGTTACAGTTAAAAAGCATTCAATAATGAAGAGTGAACACAGCCAACACGTTCATGAAAAGGTTCAAGGATGAGTAATGCCAATCTATTTCCTGACTGAGGCAATTGGACTGTACCAATCAGTATCAAAAGATAATGTGATATTTAGTGGCATGTACAGTTAATAACTACTGTTGACTTAGAAATTTTGCTATATTTGAATACTAGCTTCATAGGCAACCATACTCTGCTTATGAAAGCATTTGGTAGAAAACAGCTAATTATAGCATAATAAAGACAGGTTCAATTCATGGTGACTGCAAATAACTCATGGTTCACCTGAGGACAATGTGATAGTCCATTTGAATCTGGCTACCACTAATTTAATTTAATTGATTTAGGTGCCAACCATTCTCTGGACAGCTCACAATGATAAAAGAATAAAATTCAATAATGTAGGATGCATAAAAACCACCAGAGCCAAACAAATAATAAAATAGAAAACAATCTGGCCAACAATACAAGGAATATGTATCAACAAAACTTAAAAAATTATCCAACCATGGGTCAGGACCAAACCCAGAGACAATACAGTGAAGTCCAATCAAATTCACTCCTTTATTTGCTTTCACACAGTGGACGGAATCTTGACAAACTAAAGCTACAAACTTCTAAAACTAGATAGATACATCCTGAAAGAGTCTCTCCCCCTCCCTCCTCCAACATTTTAGGATTATTTATTCTCTTTGGGAAAGCTCTGTGTTGCCGAAACTCTCCCCACTGCTTCTCCAGGTGCACATTCCACTCACCACCCTAGATAAGTTCTGGAAGAATAACCATGTCCATAAGGAGCTCTGAAACAGGACGTCGGATCTCAGGGCAGTTTATTCCAGAGTATAGGTGCTATAATGAAGGTGCATCCCCTGAATCATAAAGATTCTCACTATTCAAATGAAGAGATCCAACACATGCCAACCCTAATGGCTGTCATCCATTGTCTCCTCTCAACTTTTGTTAGTCCCATCATCTATTCACATCACATGTCCAAGTGCCATGATGGTGCAGTGGTTAGAATGCAGTGCTGCAGGCTACTTCTGCTGACTGCCGGCTGACTGCAATTTGACAACTCCAATCTTACCAGGCTCAAGGTTGACTTCAACTTCCATACTTCCAAGGTCTGTAAAATGAGGGCCCAGATTGTTGGGGGCAATATGCTGACTCTGTAAACCATTTAGAGAGGGCTGTAAAGCACTATGAAGTGGTATATAAGTCTAAGTGCTATTGCTATTGTACTATATGTAAGTTTCTGCTTTCTTAACGATTAGTAGCCAGCCTTAATTTTATCCAGGGTGGACTGAGTAGTTCTTCCTGTAGTTCATAACATTAAATAGCAGTACATATAAAGGTCTCTATCTTCTTTCTCTTTCTCTGCGTCCAGCTTTTGCATTTATGCATTTGCCACTAGAAAAGACCCAGCTTTAACTATTCTGATCTTTGTGAATTAGAACACTAGGCTGAAAAGGTCATCCATTGCAATCTAAAAATGTTTTAGGAGATTATTTTGCAGGAGATTATATAAGATATTTCTAAAGCCGTACTTGAGTTCACATCCAATTCTCTTTGACCTGCACTAAAATGAGATGAGAAAATATTCGTATCGAGGGATATCTTTGCCTTGCTGTGAAAATAGCTACATTGGGTTGGGTAGGTTATTTATTCATTTATAAATATACATGAAGCACTAAAATATTAACACTGAATCAAACATATTACTCAGCAAAATTTTGGTTAAAACAGTTAAAAGCAACTCCTTATCTCTAGATGATCATTCAGTTCCTATTGCTGGTTGGAAGGGAAATATCTTTACTTCTTTCTCAAATGTAATCAAAGTAGATCTTCTAATCACAAGAGGAGATTTGTTCCAGAGGGCCAGAGTGATCACCATGGAAATCTGACTCTTATCTTCTCTCCTCTTTATTTTCCAGATTAGAACAAAACTCGGCAGGTTCTGTTTGGAGGAAATGGTCAAGACCCACAGGCCTTCAGTTCCACACAACCATCTTGATTTGCACTATGAAATTTATTGGTAATCAGTGCAGGACCTGCATTATACTGTTTAAAAGGTAAAGGTTCCCCTCGCACATATGTGCTAGTCGTTCCCGACTCTAAGGGGCGGTGCTCATCTCCATTTCAAAGCCAAAGAGCCAGAGCTGTCCGAAGACGTCTCCATGGTCATGTGGCCGGCATGACTAAATGCCAAAGGCGCACGGAACACTGTTACCTTCCCACCAAGGTGGTTCCTATTTTTCTTCTATTTTTACATAGCAATAGCAATAGCAGTTAGACTTATATACCGCTTCATAGGGCTTTCAGCCCTCTCTAAGCGGTTTACAGAGTCAGCATATTGCCCCCAACAATCCGGGTCCTCGTTTTACCCACCTCGGAAGGATGGAAGGCTGAGTCAACCTTGAGCCGGTGAGATTTGAACAGCCGAACTGCAGAACTGCAGTCAGCTGAAGTAGCCTGCAGTGCTGCATTTAACCACTGCGCCACCTCGGCTCTACATGCTTTTGAACTGCTAGGTTGGCAGAAGCTGGGACAAATAATGGGAGCTCACTCTGTTACATGGCACTAGGGACTCAAACCACCGAACTGCTGACATTTCTGACCGACAAGCTTAATCTCTTTAGCCATTGAGCCACCACGTCCCTTTCATATTGTACAGGTCTTCCTAATGAATTATATCCCTCCTGACAGCCTTTAGGTTGCTTAATTCTGTTAAGAATTGCAATTTCTGGATGGTCTTCAAGGACAAGTCCAGATACAGTAACCTGATCATGGATTTATAATGGCATTAATTGCTCTCGGCAAGGCCCCACTGTCAAAAGGGATATAACTGATGGCCCAGCATACCTGGGTGACCCAGTCAGATTTATAAATCACATATCATAGACCTGCTCCTCTAGAATGTGTTCCTTCCTCTCCTGAGCTAGAGGAGAGCTTCACAACCTATATAATGTTACATGCACCAACATCTTTCCCCCCAAATTATTTCATTCCATCTACTTTCTCATTGCTTCCAGATTTCAGACACAAATTCATACTAGATCTTCTGCCCAATTTGGGGAGCAGAGGTACAACTGGATATCAATGTCATAATAATTAAATCTCACTCAAATGGTGGATGGGTTCCTTCCCTTAATATCAGCCAAGGTCTCAATGGTCTTCATAATTTCCTCTCATTCTTGGAATCATTGCTCTGGTCTTATTCAAAGCATCTTAAGATCCCATATCTAATTCAAAATCCTAGTTAGCAAAGTTCAGATAAGCATCTTCCTTGTATCCTCATCCAATCAGATCTTAATAATACATAACAGGTCTGTTTCAGCGGTGAAATCCTCTGAAGTCTGCTACCAGTTCGGTGAGCCTGAGGCATGCTTGTGCAGCACTAAAAAAGGAACATTTTGAAGCCTTTCGAATCTGCAAAGGTAAGTAGAACAGCGTGGGGGGGGATGAATCTGCTGTGCCACACGATTTAGATTAGCTAGAAAGCAAGAAATCCAATGATTCTAGCTAATATAAATTGCGCATCACAGCTGATTGTTGCCCAGTTGATCATCGGAAATTCCGGTTCACCCAAACCAGTAGCATTTTTTACTACCGGTTCGGGCAAACTGGTCCAAACAGACAGCATTGCACCCCTGGTCTGTTTGCTCCTCTCCAAAATAAAAAGACCAGAAGCCTTATTGCCAATATATCTGGCATTCTATGGCAGCAGACTGAGGCCAAGGTGTGCTGGACATAGTATCCAGGGGCTGGGCTAAAGGTCTCCTTCTCCTAGACTGGAGAATCGAAAACAAAGATTGGGCTGCGGGAAAGGAAAATCTAAAGAGTAATTGGATTCTCTTCCCACTGGCAAAAGGAAAAAAAATAAGCTCAACAGTCCAGATCTGTTAGTTAAGATTAAGTCAAGTTTTCAATTTTAAAGGTGGTTAATTTCCTGTTCAAAACCAACAGGAAATCTTATATTTTAGAAGTGCTATATCCTGCTTTCCCCAACACAGTACTTTCTAAGTGTTTTGGAGATAGGATATAAAAAGTTTACACTTCCTAATAAAATGTGTTGATCAGGGTAGAGGCTCCCAATTTCTTGCCACCATAACGAATATATGTCTCTTCCTACAAATTCTTCTAAAATGCCTATGCAGCTGGTAAAGGGGAAAGCATCAGCCAACCAAGGTTTTTCTCTCATGCATAGATTTCCATAGTAACTGTCAGGCCTGCAGCCATCTTTTCTTTTGGCTCTTTGGCCTGCCACACTTTCTATTATTCTGCTATACATTTTCTCTTGTGGGGAAATGGGAGGGGGGGTTGTAGGAGTGAGATGCAATGTAGCCATAACAAAATTCTTTCTGGAAAGCCAAGGTCATTCTTTGTCTTTGCACCTCTGCACCTGTCCAGAACTGGATGGGTGGAACTGCCAGCATGGCTGTGGAAGATTGGACCATGTGATGGACTTGTGGGTGTGGGGTCAGGATCTTAAACTTTCAACTAAGTGGGGAAAACCGGGAAGCTTTCAGATTCGGGTTTTCCCAGATGTGCCAACATGGCTCTCTTAATAAATTGGAACTTTAAGCAATACTTTGCCTTGGACTCTGATTTACTTTTGGAGGCTATTTGGAGCCCTGACAGTAACTTTACCATTATAAACCTGGAAGTGAAACCATTAAAGCAATGATGTTCGTGTTCCATGTTCACATTCCACATTCACATTTTCAAGTTCTCCAGATGTTTTTGTTTTTCTGAATCCACTAGGGGGCAAATATCAATATTACTGTACTTTTTTAAAATCCAGACTTTTAAATTACATTATACTCACTAGAGATCAAATTTCAAGTTATTATTTTAAGGTCAAAGGACATAACTCTAAGAAATCTAATAGCAGTAATTTGACAAAGTCAATAATATTTGCAAAGAATTTCCCATCACCTTCAAAATAGTTTCTGCTGTCAGATTGGAATGTAGGGTGGGTAGGTGTATAGTATCTTCAGCAGCTTCAGGGGTCTGGAAGAAGAATGTAAAAAAACAACTCACAGTAAAGTAGCATGCACCACCATGTGTAAATTATTGAGCTGTAGACCAGAGAAGGGCAGAGGAAAACTCTAATGAAATGCATAATTGCAATCCCTCTCACTTCTCCTCTATAACAGATGGATAGTCTTAGGGAGATTGGGCAATTTAGTGTTTGTGAGGTAAACAGCTGTGGGGATTTGGGCATTAAAATGATGTAATTGAGACCATCAAGAATGGCATTTGCCTATTTTTCTGTTTCCTTTTCTTTTTTGAGGGAACACATTATTCATGGGCTCTGAAAGGGTTTGTACCAAATGGTGTAGTGGTTAAGACACTAGGCTTGGAGCCAGGAGATCATGAATTCCAGTTCTAGCTTAGGCCCAAAGCCAGCCCAATCATACATATTCTCACAGCCTTGGGAAGAAGAAGTCAGTGGCAAACTATTTCTTGCCAAGAGAAATGCAGGCAGTTGTCAGGAGTCAAAACTGGAGGGAGGAAGGGAGGAATGAAGGAAGGAATGAAGAAGGAACAAAGGGAGGAAAGAAGGAAGGAAAGAAATCTAACTAAGTTCATATGAAGTGCTTCCATCTTAAAAAGGAAGCGATGTGTTGACACTGAAGTGTGATCGTTTGATGCCGGGGATTTCAAAGATTAGCATAGTGTCTGAGAAGAATCTTTTCCTTGTCGTCAACAATCAATCATACATCTGAAGGGCCCACCTTCAGATATTATGCAATGATTCACGACTGCCTGCAATTTGGCAGTTCAAATCCCACCAGGCTCAAGGTTGACTCAGCCTTCCAGCCTTCCAAGGTCGGTAAAATAAGGACCCAGATTGTTGGGGGCAATATGCTGACTCTGTAAACTGCTTAGAGAGGGCTATAAAGCACTGTGAAGTGGTATATAAGTCTAAGTGCTATTGCTATTGCTACCAGTATTATCCACATTCTGAATTGTGCTTAGAAATAAGCAATTGTATAAGGATTGAAGCATTTTAATGTATTTCTTATCTTAAACTCAACTGATTTTCAGCAATGGAAAAGGCTCCAGGATATATGTGTGTGTGTGTGTGTGTGTGTGTGTATGTATGTATATATTTATTTATCAGCACAAATAAAAACACAAATATAACAAAAAGGCAACAGTAAAAATATTGGGTTTCTGTCGTGATGGACTCTTGTGACGAGCCAATTGACAGATGTTGGAAGCAGTTAGCTTCCTCCCATAATTGGGGCTTACCAGGGGTTGTGACACTAATATATACCTTCTTCCCTGGCTTCAGCTGATAAGGAGGAGACCTTGATGGCTAAGACGTTTGCCTAAGATGCAATACAGCACAGGTTCGAATCCCAGTAAGGGTGTGGCTAGCTGATGAGAGCTAAATAGCTTGAAATAGATCTATACTAGTCTCCCTTTATTTATTTATCAGCACAAATAAACACACACACACACACACACACACACACACACACACACACACACACACATATATATATATATATATATATATATATATATATATATATATATAAATACATTCAGAGTCTGTAGATTACCTCTGTTCCAAAGTTTTCTCAACATCAGGCAAAAGATAATAGAAAAAATATTTGAGATAGAAAGGGAAAATATATTCTGTGACATTTAGAGGTAAGTGAAGCATGCTTGAAGTTACAAAAAAAAAGTGATGTTCTCTGAATATGCCTTAAGGTCTCATATATTTGCTCTCTTAGAAAACTGGAATTTGGTTTCATTGACAAAATAAAGAATTGAATGGAGAACCAACACAGTTGCTCACAGTTTCTTGAAAATTAGCCAGACAATAGAAGAAAAGCAGAAAGCAATTACTTATGTCCAGAGAGAGATGGAGATTTTGGGAAATTTTTATTTTATTTTAATTGAACAAAAACACAAAAAAAGAATCATCCTTCATTACATCTTGTAGAAAGCGTGTCGATTGATTACAGATAACTTTCATGCATTTCTTCCACAGTCATTACTTATAGTTCATATTAGATTATACACTTTAAATCAAAAATCTTTGTATATCTTACTATTAATGTACCACAATTCTCATTTGACTACAATTATTTGAACATGCTTTTACCTCAAATCATTCATACTTAAAGACACAACCACATGATGGCATTCATTAGCTATTTCAAAAAACCGTCCAATAACATTACACCTTTATGACATCTTTTAAATAAAAGTCAATTAATAAAGTTTCTAAACCTTCCCCCCCCTCTTTTCCCCCAACTCACTGTTTAGAATTTATATCCAAGTTACTTTTGCCAATACCATAGCATGTATATATTGTTAAACAATGACCATTAACATTTCCTTGTTATTATTATAATTGGCTAAAAATCATTTACTATTTATGTCCCATCTCTGAGAGATGGAGATTTTGGATTAACCAATCATGGCATTTGTGTTTTGGTCAATAGAGCTATCCCCAAAAGTGAATGGAATAGTAATTGGACCACAATTTCCAAAATCTTGCTGCCGCCTTCTTTGGGGAAGGAGAGATGAAATAGAATGATCTCACCAGCTCCCCACCTCCCCGTGGCTTTAGGCTGGTTTGGTTTGGTTTATTGGATTTATATGCTGCCCTTCTCCCAAGGACTCAGGGCAGCGTACAACATAAAAGAAAACACATATTACAAAAATTAAAAGGGACATTAAATAAAGTATCCCAAAAAACCAAATTGATATTTACAATAAAAATTTAAAAATTAAATTAAAATTAACAACCAAATTAATCCTATATTTTATTCTATTCAGGCCAGGCCAGCTTGCTGGAAGAGCCAACTTTTTAGGGTGCGTCGGAAGGACCGGAGGTCGGGGATTATGCGAAGCTCCGCGGGCAGCTCATTCCAAAGGGAAGGCGCTCCCACAGAGAAGGGTCTCCCTCTGGGGGTCGCTAGCCGACACTGTCTGGCCGACAGCACCCTTTACTTTGCACTTAACAGAGAAACAGGGAAATTGAATGCCATTGAAAATGCAACTTGCTGCTGGATGAAAAAGAAGGCAAGTACAGTAACTGATATGCACCTCTTGGCCATCTCCATTATAAATAAGGACACAGGTAGTCCTCGATTTACAACAGTTTATTTAGTGACCGTTCAAAGTCACAAGGGCAGTTTAAAAAGTGACTTATGACCATCTTTCACACTTATGACTCTTGCAACATCTCTATGGTCACGTGATCATCTTTTGTGATCTTCTGATAAGAAAAGTCAATGGGGAAGCCAGATTCACTTAACAACCGTGTTACTAACTTTAACGACTGCAGTGATTCACTTAACAACCATGGCAGGAAAAGTCGTAAAATGGGACAGAACTAGCTTGTCAAATGTCTGGCTTAGCCACAGAAATTTTGGACTCAGTTGTGGTCATAAGCTGAGGACTATCTGTACACCACATTCTACCCAGTGGTGGGTTCCAGCTGCCGCTACTGCCGGTTTGCTCAGAGATGTGCTCCGCGCATGCATGTGCTTGATGCACACTGTGCATGCTTGTGCAGTAAAACAAAAATTGCTCTGTGCATGCGCAGAAGCCAAAAACAAGATGGCAGTGCCTATGGCGCCGCCAGGAAAACCAGTTTGGGTGTGTGGCAGGCCTGGGTCGCTGCCAGTTCCAGTGACACATGCCGCCAAACTACTAGCGTTTCAGTCGAACTGGTCCGAACCGGTAGGAACGCACCTCTGATTCTATCCATGAGAATCTCACCAGTATTTCTTTTCTTTTAAAAGTAATTTTGAATGCAAATTCTTTTCTTTTTTTAATCAAATAGAATGAGCTGTTTGGAAAAAATATCCCGGAGATCTATCTAGGACAGGGGTGTCAAACTCGATTTCATTGAGGGCTGCATCAGGGTTGTGTTTGACCTCAGGGAGGAAGGGCATGGCTAGGGTGGGCATGGCCTGCTCGACGTCACTCGTGTCGGGGGTGCTTTTGGTGGCCCGAGCGCTCTGCCAGAGAAAACAGTCTCCCGAGTTCCGTTTCTGGCTGCGACGGCCTCCTGCAACCCTCTGCCAGTGAAAATGGAGCCCAGGAGGGCCACACACAGCCCTCACAAGCTCTGTTTTTAGTTGCAATGGCCTCCAGCAACCCTCTGCCAGGAAAAACAGAGCTCCATTTTATTTGGCAGAGGCACCCTTGGCCAATCCTTCGCTGTTTCCAGGGTGGCCCTGTGGGTCAGATCTAAGCACCCCACAGGCCGGATTCAGCCCCCAGGTCTTGAGTTTGACACCCCTGATCTAGGACATCTTGAAGATAAGAATTTTTTGTAAAAAAATTGAAGGAAGAAAAGATTTGGTGAAGTATGTTATAACTGGGTGATAAATCCAGAGGTTAAAAAAAAATTAACAAATAGTATCCACTCTATTTTTAAGATGCCGTTGTGCTGCATCCATCCATTATTGTTCTGCATTTGGCCTCTGGAAAATATCACTGCACTATTACTCCCCCCGCCTAATTCTGGGAGAGAGTTGGAAAGAAAATCCCTAGTTTAGAAACAAAGCACACTAGAATGTCAGCAATCCCTTGGGGGAGATAATACGATGAGCCGGAAGCTGCAACCTCCAGCATTATAAAGAGAGCTTGTGGCATCCGAGGAGATTCTTGTGGCGTTTATCCTGCTTGTTTTTTTCAATAACTTCTTTCTCTTCCCTTCTTGCTTAGTTTTGAGTGCTACATAAACACTGACAGATGGAGACTGTTTGAAAAGTAAAAAGATCTGGGAAGCGAGGAAACTGCTAAAAAGCTGGAGGAGTGGAATAAAAGGGATCTCTGTGTGACTGGATTTGGCTTCAGATAATTAATCTTTCTCTAAGGCTGCCCTCTTTTTCCCCACTCCCTTCACTTCTCTGGACCCACATGGATCTATTCATGCAAATATACAGCGTGTGTATCATTTAAAAAAAAATCCATTCAGTCATATCCGATTTTTAGTAACTGCCTGGACAACAGGCAGTTTTCTTGGCAAGGTTTCGTCAAACACTAGGAAAATCAGGAGATCCAGGCAGTTCAAATGAGAGCTTGAAAGTTTAAGCTCTCTACAAGAATCTGAACTACTAATGGTCAAGGGAAATTAGTGGGAACTAAGAAAGAGCTCAAGGTGGGTTGGATTTAGCTCTCTTGTAGGCTTGCAGGTACTTGTGACTCATGTTTGACTCCTTCCTCGGGCTCAGCCTGGACATCTCCTACAGTTTTTTTAATGATTTGTCATTGCCTCATTCCTAGAGCTGAGAGAAAGTGACTGGCCAAGGTTATGCAGCTGGCTTTGTGCCAAAGGTAGAACCAGAATTCACAGTCTTCTAGTTTCTACCCTGATGTCTTAACCACTGCATCAAACTGGCTTTAGTATATACATTTACAAACACATACAGCCCGGCATACGGAGTCCTATGGGATTGGGCAGCATATAAATTTATTAAAAGTTAAAGTTAAAGGCATGTCCATGTTTGTGTGGGGATTTGATCGTATTTAATAGTGATATGTTTGAAATAATGGCTGTTATGCAATTTGGAATTTTGATTTAATTTGGAGGAAGAATTATGTGAAGAAAGTAAGAAACAATTCTCTTTTTTAATCTCACTTCAACTTTGTTCAATTGAATGGAAAAAAATTACACCAGTGGTTCTCAACCTGTGTCCACCATGTTGTCTCATCACATGGGATACACAAAGGCTTGAAGAAATGTTATGATTTAAGTTTTGAGAGTCTGTGGCCACAAAAGGTATTTAAAGGGGGACCATGGTGAAGAAAAGGAAAAAATGGTTTATACCAATGATGGCTAACCTTTTTTGGATCGCGTGCCAAAAGCAGGAAGCCTTCTAGGAGCCTGGGGAGGTTTGGTTTGGTTTTGGTTTTATTGGGTTTATATGCCGCCCTTCTGCCAAAGGACTCAGGGCGGCGTACAATATAAAAACACATATAACAAAAGTTTAAAAAGATTAAATAGGCAATCCAATAACCTTCCATTGACAATTTAAATCAAATTTAGGATTAAATTAAAATTAACAATTTAAAATTAATAATTTAATTTATTCTATTCAGCCCAGGCCGGCTTGCTGAAAAAGCTAACTTTTTAGGGTGCGCCGAAAGGACCGGAGGTCGGGGATTATGCGAAGCTCCGGGGGCAGCTCATTCCAAAGGGAAGGCGCTCCCACAGAGAAGGCTCTCCCCCTGGGGGTCGCCAGCCAACACTGTCTGGCCGAGATTGAAAACAGCCTCTTCCCCCCCCCCCCCACGAAGTCCTCGCTTCAAGCATTTCTCTGAAGTCTCCGGAGTGAGAAAAATACAGGCAACCCGGAGGTTCGGAATGGTGATTTCCAGTTTGCTCGTAGGGATATTTTTCGCCCTCTGGAGGCTTCAGGGAAGCTGCCTGAAGGCTCCTGAAGTTCCCAAACATCCGGTTTGCCCGTAAGGCCATTTTTTTGTGTGAAAAATGGCCTTAAAAGAAGGCCAAAGTCAGCTGGCCAGTCCGTACATGCTTGCTGGAGCTGACAGGACAACACCTCCCATGCCCTAACAAATGGCTCCGCATGCCACCCGTGGCACCTGTGCCATAGGTTCACCATCACGGGTTTATACCATTGCACTGAAAGAAGTATTTTTCTTAGTGATTAATTCAGTAGGTAAAGATGAACGAGCGTAATTAATAATATTTTTTCTGGTTCCACTCACTATGGACTATGCATAATTAGCTAAACCCAAAACATACAGAATGTCTTTAATGTGTTATATTGGCAAAATCTGGAATCTAGAAATTATAAAAAGAACAATGAAATGTTGCACATTTTTGTTACTTGGCTATATGGGTGTGTATGGCTAAAATAAAATGCTAGATTAAAAACAGAATAATTCCTATATATTGGAATATTTCCCAGACTCCTAAAATATTCATGTTAATTCCTAGGAATCTGAAATGTTTCAGTTCTGTACACAACTCATTTAGAAGATCTCCCTGATTTTGACAGCAACTGTACATATGGTTAGCAGGCGATAGCATCCGATTGAATTTTAGATGTGTTAGAGTGTTAACTCATCTGGAGAACATCAGGCTTAAAATGTTAGTAAGCCTAATTTCCTAATTTGATATTTTCCTTGCCACTGAGTTGCACTAGGAACATATGGGAATTTGGGTAATTAAAATAATCTGGGCGGATAGTTGGTGAAATAGACTACTAAACTTGGCAAGACCAAGAGAGGTCTGCAGTTACTTTTTTGCTAATTGGAACCAATTTGACTTCCCTAACTGAGCATTTATTTATTTATAACATGGGACTTTCACATTTCATTCACATATTTCAGTAAAAAGGAACATAGGGGTGAAACCATAAAACACAGAATATAACAGAGTGCCCTGAAAGAACAATGCAAGACCAGACCTAAAGTTTTATTCACCCAAGTACAATCATATGAGCATTTGTACTGGACTGTACTATTGTTTTCTCATTTTTATAATATAACTTCATATAAACAGTTATTTGTCTGATATAACCTACAGTGGGACCTCGGGTCTGAATGGCTCAGATGATGAACTATTTGGGTGTCGACTGAAAAATCTGCTAGATTTTCACTCACGTCACGAACACATCCTCGGGTGCTGAATAAAGACAGCCGTGGTGATTTCCCCTGCCATGCCATTTGTGCGTGTGCGCGTGTGTGTGCATGTGCAGTTTGTCTTGCTTCTGGTCACAACCAAATCGGGTGCCGACTGAAGTCCTGGAACAGATCACAGTCGGCACCTGAGGTACCACTGTATTTTCAATTTATTCATATAAGACTATATGCAGATGGACAGTGACATGCAGTCACTGGAGGCAGGGGAGGCGGGGCCTCACCAGTCTCATGAGGAAAAGGAAAGAATTTTTAAAATAATTAAAATGGCCAAGGTAGTTGCTGCCAGATTCCAAGTCACAGTGACTCTGAGTCTGCTTAGTGCTAATTGTAGGGGGAGGCGAGAGAACTATGGGCCTCCTTTGCATAAGGAATTTTTTGCCTTTTAAGAGTTAAGCAAGGGTTAAAAAGCGAAAAATTCTGTATGCAAATGAGGCACGTGATTCTCTCGCCTCCTCCTGCAGAGGGCACTTTGTTTGGAGGCTTTTAAAAAACATTTAAGCAGAGTCATCCACGTGGTGACTCTAGCAGCAACTATCCTAGCCTGCCTGGCCCTGGCTAGACCAAATCTTGCATTTTTGACGCAGCTGGAAGGTATGTGGGTCAGAGGGAGGGGACAGGGAGAGGAATTCAATTTATTTGTAATGTAAGTTATTGTAATTTGTTTTTATTATTTGTATGTGTGTGTGTGTGTTTTTTTTTTTTACCTGCCTCGGCTGGCGTGCGGGCTGGCACATTTTTTTTCATTTTTTTTTCATTTTTTTCATTTTTTTTTATTTTTTTTATTTTTTTTATTTTTTAAAGCCATGCCGCCTCGGCGTGCCATAGAGCGAAACATGTCCTGGTTTGTGGTCGGGAGGCATGCACTTTAAAGTGCCAGCATGCCGCCCGGCCATAAATCAGGACATGTTTCGCTGAATGGCAGCCGAGGCGGCATGCACTTTAAAGTGCCGGCATGCCTTCTGGGCCGGCCATTCAGCGGGACATGCCCACATAGAAGGCATTGCAAACAGTCCAATCAGGAAGTTAAGACAAGAATAGCCTTTCTAGCCATAGGTGGCACTCATTGAGCAGTAGCCATCAAATCAAAAGCCTAATATGTTGATCTACTGTGTCTGATAAAACTAGACAATCTCAGGATGTAAGAATCAGAGGTGGATTGCTACCAGTTCGCACTGATTCGGGCGAACCGGTAGTGGTATTTTGGCCTTGGTCGCCCAAACGGAGAGTGACCCAGGCTGGCCATGCCCCTGAACCGGTTCCCTGGTCTCCGATGCCATTGCTGTTATGTTTTTTAGTATTTTTTTCATGTTCTGCGCATGCACAGAACAATTTATAGTCAACTGCACACGCACACGCAGCAAACCAGCAGCAACGCTGGCAGCAACCCAGCCCTGGTGAGAATGATGGCTCAGAATCCATGTCCCCTCAATCTTATTGGAGCTGAGCCAGAGTCTATTTTTTCTCCAGATCCTCACAGGCTCCAGATGCTAGAAAAGATAGTTGGTGGGATCATTTGGTTAACCTGGATGTAGAGATGTACAATTGGGTATCATTAGTATCCTGATGATATTTCAATCCATGCAGATGACCTCACAAGATTTCTTCATATAGATGTCAAAAGGCAAAGAAGCAGAATATTGCTGAGCTCTACAGTTAGTTCTCTCCTCTCCCAATATTAACTAGAGCTTGCGCCGAAGGATGGGAACAACCCTCCCAATATTATCTATCTCTTGAGCAAATTGTATATGTGAATTATCTTCACAGAGCTTGCTTATGAGATAGCTTGGAGTCTCTATAAAGTGGGAAATGCCAGAAAACAAATGGAGCAACAACAATGCTGCTTCTATAAATTGCCGAGCTCTTTGCTACTTTGTTTGACAATAAAATTGTAGAGTGCCTGCAACTTCTCTTCTGCAGCTGTGAGCCATTCAGATTTTCCAACAGCTTTTTCCATAAATGCTGGACCATAATTCCCAGTTAGCGTGGTCCAAAATTTGCTAATAGGGATTTATGAGGATTATGGTTCAGGATTACAGTCATCTGAAGGACACCCAGATGAAGATAACTTTATTGTTTAAATATTTAAGACTAGAGGAAAGATGGTATAGGTAAGTTAACATGTGCAGTCATAAATGTGTTCCTTTAGTTTGAGACTTTCACATCTCCCCAAATATTGTGAATTGCACCTGAACCAGAATCTGAAAATCTCTTGGTACAGGTGCAATCAGAACCTTTCGGATTTTCTCTTGAATGGTAGACCAGACAATTTTCATTACATATCATAAAAAACTTAATGTCTTCTATAGTTTCGGCAGGTTTCTACACAATCTTTCTCTTACTTTTTTTAACCATTTGAACTAACTGTACAGCTTTTTAAAACCAAGAGCAAGTGTTGTTATTGAATTAGATTAAGTCCCCCTTCAACTATTGAGCTAAATTGGAGATCAGTCCAACCCACTCATGTTTATAAGACCGGGTCTTATATAAATTTTTGCTCAAAAAGGCGCATTAGGGCTTATTTTTTGGTTTGGTCTTATTTTTGGGGAAATATAGTACTGTGTCCATCTGGCTGATGATCTTAACTGGGGCTTATTTTTGGAGTAGAGATTATTTTCAGGGAAACATTATATTTCTCAGGGGAAAAATAAGATGATGACAACATTAATGATAACATTATTTAAAACATTTAATTAATGGAACAAATTAAATTTACCTGATACTTGTTAACAAAAGATTGAAGTGTGGAATATTTGTAACTAGCTGGATACTTGTGCTTTGCGACAAAACTATGTGATTGGGCTATGCAGGAGAAATTTGGTTCCCAATCCGTTGGCACAGTGGTGGTTGGTGATTGAAACACATAAGGGAATATCGCTCACACCACCTTGAGTCCAGAAGCAGTTTCATGGGTGGAAGGCATAGGCATTTTAGTGAGGAATTGACTTTTAGTACTGTAAGGAGCTCCAGACTGCTCCTGAGTGAAGGAGTGGAACATCTGCCAGTTTGAACTGAGGTAACAGAATGTGAGACAACTGACAGTTGAAACAGAGTTCTTTTCAGGTGGGGTGGAGGAGTAGAACTCCTTAGCATCAAAGCGTGTTAATTACTGTATAAGAAATACTAATGATCTGATGGTCATTTCAAAAAATCCTTTCTTAGCGAGCACCTAGAAGCCAAGAGGAACATATATGCCAAATTTCAAGTTTGTAGGCTTTACGGTTCTGGAGATTTCATGAGTGAGTGAGTGATACCTGGCTTTTATATATATAGATTGTCAGTCATCAATATCTTTCTCTACAAAATTTCATCCTATTCCAACTATGTTGGTTTCTATGTCTTCTCTGAAGGGAAAGAAAGATTCTTCTTTTTGGTCTGTTTCCACAGAGTGACTAATGCTTTAGCTGCTTGCTTCAGATTACAGCTAGCTCTCCATTTAGAAGAGGAGGATTTGAATTTCTTTTCTTTGTAAAACTGAACTCTGCCCAACTCTTAGTGCATTTAGTTGACTCAAGACTTCTATAGCACTCATTCACAGATTTCTGAGCTGCAAGATAAGCTCCTTTAAAAAAAATACCTTTTCACAATAGCCTTTGAAAGGGCATGACAACAACTTCCAATATAATGAGCTTTAGCTGTTAAATCTGTGCAGCCTAAAGCTCATTATGAGATGTGCCATAAAGTCTGACCTTGTGTCACACAACAGGACATATTTTCCCAAGGGGTGACTTAGGAAAACCTGTGAATGATAGGACAATACTAATCAAATGTGCAAATAGTGAAATGATTGGAGAATCTTGAACGCACCTTTAAATGCGTCGAGAAGTGAAATGGAAGATGACATTGGAACACATTTCTAAGGAGTTTTCAGCTGAAATATTAATAATGGCCATTATTCTTACCACACATATGAGCCAGCCAGCTAGCCACTAGCTCAGTTTAATCTCTATAACCACAATTCCGGCACACAAATATTGACTCAAAAATAAAAAATCACAAATTTTGGAAGGTATTGCAGCATTATCCATTTTCGCTTGATAGCCCACGAATCCTTGCACTAGAAAATTATAGGCACAGTTATATCAGAGGTGGTATTCAGCAGGTTCTTACCAATAGTGGAAATTTTGAGTAGTCCGGAGAACCGGTAAATACCACTTCTGACTGGCCCCGCCCTCATCTATTCTCTGCCTCCTGAGTCCCAGCTGATCGGGAGGAAATGGGAATTTTACAGTAATTTTCCCCTGTGTCAGGCCTGCAGACATCTTTTCTGTTGGATCTTTGGCCCGCCATACTTTCTATTATTCTACTATGCATTTTCTATTGTGGGAAAATGGGAGGCGGGATTGTATGGAGTTGATGATATGTAGCCATAACAATTGCATTGGAGTCTGATTTAATTTTGGATGCTATTTGGAATCCTGACACGCCCCACCAAGCCTCACCCACCAAGGCATGGCACGCCAACCAAGCCATGCCCATAGAACCGGTAATAAACATTGTCGAATCCCACCACTGAGTTACATGATATTTCTATCCCCTTTTCCACTGCATCACTGCAGATCATCATGTTTGAAAAACATGTCACTGTACTGCTAGGCTGCCCAGTAGGATCTGGCATGCTTTTTCAGATTCTTTTTCTTTCTCCTCGAGGGGTTCTGAAATCCAAAGGGCTGGTTAACAGGGCTTTTATGTTTCTATGATATAATTGACAGTAGAGAGTTAATTTAACACTGTGCATACTGGGACAGTCCTGGGATACATTTAATCTGCTTTATCTCATTTGACTGGATTATTTGGATCTTTATGCTGTCTTGATGCCTTATACCCTCCCATTGACCTAGTTAAGCATACTGTGGGAACAGGGGCAATTTGTGCCTTTTCTTTTAAAAAATATATACATGTCTTATCCATTAATGAAAGTTCTTTGTGTTAGGTTTGGGGCTTTTATTTTTTTGTAACATTGGTATGAAATCTTGCAATTAGGATCAACCAAAGTCTGGCAGGGTCCTTAGGGATGGTGTGTGTGTGTGTGTGTGTGTGTGTGTGTGTGTGTGTGTGTGTGTGTGTGGGAGGGGGAGGGAGGGAGAGAGAGAGAGAGAGAGAGAGAAAGAATCCTGCCCCTTTCCATGTGATGAATGACATACAGAGGGATGAGGGCTTGTGCTGCAACCATCATCATGTCTCTTTTGATCTTCTCAATAGAGAACTCTTTCACAGACATAGGCATGATGGAAATAATATAAACTAAATTACAATAAAATGTTGCAATGTGTAAAATTGCAGTGTATCCTGTTCCATCTCCCATGCCACTTCAGTCCAGTTCTGGTTTTCTGTCTCCCCTAGTAGATACTTGACATTTTATCTAATCCTAAATGGGTTGCAGGGTCCCCCCCCCCTTTCCAGGATTTAAATATGGAGCTTCTGTCATTATTTTTTGAATTTTCACAAACATACTTTATACCTTCTTCTTGTTAAATGATTTTATTCTGGCTGCAATCCTATTGGCATTCGCCAGTTGAGTTTATGATTAACACAATGTGCTATTTGTGCAAAGTAAAATTATTAGTGCCCTACAAGTTATGCCTATTTCTTACTGGACCCCAATTACAATTATTAAATATTTATATTACATATTTAACTGCACCATAATTCAGCTTTCACTACTATTGATCATGGATATGTTTTGGGAGTTGGGAGTGGGTAGCATTGGGTTGTGTTGGTTTTCCTCCTTCCTCTGGGGCTTGTTCCAGGCAGTGCTGATAGGAGGGGATATCTCTAGCCCATGGCTCCTGCTTTGTGGTGTGCCACAGGTTCAGTTCTTTTTTCTTCTTGTTTAATGAGCAATATGGATGAGGTGATCTGATGGTTTGGGGGGAGCTTTATATTTCCAAGCAAGATTCCTGGGTGATGCTGTGGACATCCTGTTCCATGTTATGACCTTTGGGAATCTGGATTGGATGCAACAGATTTCTCCTCAACCCAGTCAAATGGCCTTGGTGCCAGAGACTTTCCATTGTTCGTCATGGATGGAATGGCACTGCCTCAAATGGACCAGGTGCACAATCAGGAAGTCCTCTTTGACTCATGGCTTCTGCTGGAAAAGCAGGCAAAAGCCATAGCTAAGTTTTCTGACCTAGGCTTCCTGATACAGTAAAACGTATGGATTAAGTCCAAAAACCCTCTTTTAATTTCAAAGGCTGTGAATTATATTCATTCACAGCCTGTAATGAGTTCCAAATAGTAGTAAAGAGATTTACAGCAGGTTGCCAAAGTCCTTTGGGATAAGGCTGATAAGCATTCACCTTCATCTTCTTTAAAAACACTGCCAAAGACTTAATTGGCAATTAGCTTGACAAGGCCACATAGAGCAAAGAGTCCAAATGTATTTTCAGAAGGTAAACTGACCAGCATGAATCAAGTTGCTTCCTGAAAAGGCTCATGTGCCTTTGGTCCTCCTTTATGTCCTATGGGAGGGGCCAATCACCTCCAAACCTTACTCCCAAGTCATCCCTTCTGTTTTAACTGTTCTTGCCTTCTGGCAGCTCTGCGCACACACGCAGTGGGAACAAGGGGAGTCTGTTCCTCTGCCTCGCTGTCCGACTCTGGAGCTCTGGAGGCAGCACATAACTCCCAGATGGCCCTGGCCCCCTCTCTGCTTCCGACACAGAGCCCTTGTCTGAACCTTCCCCAGATTCCAGGACTAGCCCATATTTCTCTCCAACCTCCTCATTGTCTGACTCTGCTGCCAGCTCTGCAGGCCACCAACAGATCACAACACTAGGAAGGACTTGGGGGACCTTGAGTTGTGTGCCAGTTGCACCCATTCATGCACTGGGAGGCTCTCCTTTCTGTCACTCATGTCCTCATGCTTTCCTATCTGGATTACTGTGGTGAGCTTTATATGGGGTTGCCTTTGAAGAGCAATCTGAAAACTTCAACTGGTGCAGAATGCAGTTGCACAGGTAGCAAATGGTGTCAGTTACTCCACGAAGGTAACCCCATTATCTGTGTGCTGCATTGATTGACAGTCTGTTTCTGAGTGCAATTCAATGTGTTGGTTACCATCTTTAAAGCCCTTCACATCTTGGGACCAGGCTACTGGAAGGGTTTTCTTTTCCAAGCTGTCACTACCTGTCCAATCTATTCTGGAAGAATGGGCATTGACCAGGGAATGCTTGCTGATGGAGGGAAGGAATTGTCCTTGTACTGCTGTAGCATTTGCCCTATGGAACATCCTCTCTCTGAAGATTAGGCTGGCCCTGACGCTGCTGGCCTTTTGTAGCCCAAAGACTTGGTTATGTGCCTCAGACCCTGAGTGAATGAAGGGTCTCGTTCCTCCTTAATTTTTTTATTATAATGAACATTTGTTTTTCAAATCAAATCAATTTTTATTGAGATCACATATATTTGTTTTTAATTTCTTTTATGTTTTTAGCAATAATAAAAGAATGACTTGTTTAGCGCATGGTCATAGAAATTGAATAAACAAAAAAAATCAAACAAATAAAAATGGTATAATGTGGAGGAAGCTATTGATCTATATTTTAAAATTAATTAGAATTGCAGTTATAAAATACATGGAGACTCTAATTTTAAGCAAATTATGAATGTAAACTAATGCTGTATTGGTCTAAAACCTTTTAAACTTTAACAGATTTGCTACAGAATGAACACATGAGCAGTTACCTTTATGGAAATATGTCCATTTATAAAGACACTAGGTTCTGTTGATACAATGAATTTGGAAGATGGAAAATGATCAAGTCCAATTCTATATTCTCTTTATACAGTAAAAGAGTTTTAGCTTCCCCCTTTATTAGAGAACAATAGTTTAGAAGTCTGTTGGGATAAGGGTATTGCTCTATTCTCAAAAGATCAGTGATTTGATCAGTTCTGAGCAAAGAAAGGGAGAAAATATCAAGGAAAGAAAGTCAACAGAGGGAAATAACAATTCCAAGACACCCACTTTTAATTCTAATTCCAACCATCCTGAAAATGTAAATATTCTCTTTGATAGAATATAGAACAGTAATGCAAGTGGTTCTGATTCATATTATTAACTTCTCTACAAGATATGATGCTCTCCAAGGTGCTGAACAATTTCCAGCACAACACTATAATATTGAATTATTACTTATTAATAAATGAAAGGAATGCACAGTAACATAAAAAAGGCCAATGCTATTGGGAACAGGTAGTATAAATCCAATAGAAATGTGGATAATTCACAATCATTGCTAGTTAAAGAAATGCAGATCTAATTGATATTGTCAGTTTATTATTTTCAATTAAGATTGTACTGTAGTTCAGTTAATCACTCAATAACAAGCAAAGATAAGATATATATGATTTTGAGTCATGAAGTTTTACCACAGAAACAAATTTGTGAATTTACCATAAATATATTCAAATTCAGTATGAAAAAGGAAGCTTGTGTACAGTACAAATATTTTCAATGTTCTAATTCAGATAGTCAAGCGAAAGTAACAATCCCAAATAATGTTTTACATAGTCATTCTCATTTTCCTGGGAATATTCCAATCTTTCCCCCTTTTTTTCATACTACCCACAAAATTACTGGGACAACTAGTATCTTTTAAAATCTTATTTTAATGAATATATTGCAGTTGATAAATAAACATGAGTATTTTAACTTTCATCTTAATTATTAAATACTATATCTATATTGAATATCCAAACCTTAAATCAGGACAAGTATTCTTTATTGCTAAATGAACATCCCCACTTCATTAGCCATGCTAGGAGGCATTGGGGGAATTGTAGTTCAGCAATATATAGATTCAAGAAACCAGATCAATTGTAAAATAGAGTAGTAGCCACAATAACTACTGACCTGAAAAAGGGACCCTAACTATTAATTTTGTGATGGGATATATGTATAATTAGCTAATAAAATATTAGAAGTGGTGTTGCTATGAGACTTCAGAAAATACTCTAATTAAGTTTTAAATTAAATCTAAAATTAAAATTAAACCTTAAGGGACTTTTTAAACCATGTTTTAAAAATGATAAATGTTAAATGTTAATTTAATTCATTCTTCAAGTATTATTTTTTTAAGGGAACTCTTTAATGTATTCTTCACGCTCCACCCAGTCATGTTACTTGGTATCCATAAATATTTATTTGCATAAATAAATAAGAAAATATATAACAAAATAGAGATTTTCTAAAGCTGGAAAGGATGTAGAAATCCGCGCAAAACCAGTAGATCCCTTATGGATATACCAAGGTTACTGGACTTACGTTTCAACTTTGAAAAATCAAAAAAATGAGGAAAAATCAAAAAAATCAATCAAAATCTAATTGGTACAGCAGACATATATATGATTAGTCTCTAATATTTTTTTCTTAAATTAATGTAATTTTTTTCTACAATTTACCTTTAAATTTAAAAAAATTCAAATTGCTGTAGAATAATAATTATTTACCTATTATTTACTTACTTCTTATTTATTTATATATTTACTGTATTGATTTTGATTTAAACCATCAGAATAAATAAATGCAAAGTAACACAGTAACAGGGTTGGAAGGGGCTTTGGAGGTCTCCTAGTCCAAGCAGGAGATCCTATATCAGTGATGGGTAACCTTTTCCAGATGGAGTGCCCAAAATATGGCACGTGCCCAAGCCCCCAAAATGCAATGTGCATGCGGCCCCTGTGCATGTACACCATCCCCCACGAATATGCGTGCAGCCCCCTGCATGTGCCCCCGCCCTTGCGGCAAAGATCCGAAGACCAGCTGGCTGGCAGGAGGTACACATGCATGTGCAGGGAGCTGAGCTGGGGCGACGGCTCGCATGCCCACAGAGAGGGCGCTGCGTGCCATCTCTAGCACTTGTGCCATAGGTTCGTCATCATGGTCCTATAGCATTTCATACAGTTCAGTCTCTTCTTAAAATCCTTCAGTTATGGAACACCCACAATTTCTGAAGGGAAGCCAGTCCACTGTTAATTATTCTCACTGTTAAGTACAATTTGTATTTGAGCTGCAGAATTCATTTACTTAAAACCTTTTGCGCAGTGGTTAAATGCAGCACTGCAGGCTACTGCTAGATCAGCAGGTCAGCGGTTCAAATCTCACCGGCTCAGGGTTGACTCAGCCTTCCATCCTTCCGAGGTGGGTAAAATGAGGACCCAGATTGTTGGGGGCAATATGCTGACTCTCTGTAAACCGCTTAGAGAGGCCTGAAAGGCCTATGAAGCGGTATATAAGTCTACTGCTATTGCTATTGCTATTGCTATTGCTATTTTGAACCATTGCTAGATTACCAACAATAGCTAGCTACATGAATATTTTATGGTGTAAATAATTTATTTAGAATATATCATAATCTATTGCATTGACTGAAATAAAAAAATAGATCTGAATAAAAAATTCCACCTAAAATAGTTTAGGATTAATTTCTCATAAACAATATACTGAGCATTGCCTGTACAACCTCATTCATTCCTTTATCCACTTAATGTTATTTTATCTCCATATCAACTATTTATTCTTATTTTTTTCTACTTTTTTCCTGCATGCTCATTCACTCTTTGCTTCTTTTCAAATGATTATGAATTGAGAAGTTCCAAGGGTAAATAGAACGATATACTTAATAAGTGTATGGACACATCTTTTTAATACAATACAATACAATAGCAGAATTGGAAGGGACCTTGGAGGTCTTCTAGTATAACCCGCTGCCTAGGCAGGAAACTCTATATCGTTTCAGACAAATGGCTATCCAACATCTTAAAGACTTCCAGTGTTGGGGCATTCACAACTTCTGAGGGCAAGCTGTTCCACTGATTAATTGTTCTAACTGTCAGGGAATTTTTCCTCAGTTCGAAGTTGCTTCTCTCCTTGATCAGTTTCCACCCATTGCTTCTTGTTCTACCATCAGGTGCCCTGGAGAATAGTTTGACTCCCTCTTCTTTGGGGCAACCCCTGAGATATTGGAAGACTGCTATCACGTCTCCCCTAGTCCTTCTTTTCATTAAACTAGACATACTCAGTTCCTGCAACCGTTCTTCATATGTTTTAGCCAGTCCCCTAATCATATTTGTTGCTCTTCTCTGCACTCTTTCTAGAATCTCCACATCTTTTCTACATTGTGGCAACCAAAACTGAATGCAGTATTCCAAGCGCGGCCTTCCCAAGGCATTATAAAGTGGTATTAACACTTCATGTGATCTTGATTCTAACCCTCTGTTTATGGAGCCTAGAACTGTGTTGGCTTTTTTGGCAGCTGCTGCACATGGCTGGCTCCTATTTAAATGGTTGTCCACTAGGATCCAAGATCCCTCTCACAGTTACTAATATTGAGCAAAGTACCACCTATACTGTACCTGTGCATTTCATTTTTTTTTTGTCAATGGACATTTGAATGCAATGATACAGCCTGAATATAATTCCAACAAACATAGATGTAATAGATATCTGCAAAAAAAATATCCATTATGTACAACTGTACATAATGCAGAGACAAAAACAACTCAAAGTGGAAGAAATACAACTTCAGAGATCTGACTTCTCAATTATATCAACTTCTGTAAAAGATGAAAAATCTTAGCAGCACCACGGAGTTGTCTCTGGCTATTGTCTGAGGGATTGAATAGGGAGGGAAAGAGACAACAGCTTAAGTATCAAGACAAGGTTAGGAATAAGTGCCTTCCTTCCTTTAGGTTAGGACTTAGTTTCTTTTTTCTTAACCTTTCAGGAATTCATCCTTATAGTGGATTAATTTAATCAAGCAAATCAATTAAATAAATGAAAAAGATTATAATGACACAACGTCTCAGATGGGCTAAAGTGCTGATTACCCTTTGAAATTTAAGATGGCGAAATTGTTATTATAACTTTTATTAATCTCTATTTCTTGAAATACTGGTACGTTGCTAATTCCTCTTCCCTTCTTGAAAGTCTTACTTTCATGCTATCTGACCTATTTTTCCCCTCAGAACTGATAGATGAAAGCCTTTGTTGAATGGTTGGTTGTGAAAGAGAAAAGGAAAGAAAAGTCAAGTTACTTCCACTGTAACTTTTCACAATGTTTACAAGGTAGGGGTCTTCCATCCCACCCACCCCAGACTCACAAAGCAGGAGCCCTACAATCTGCAATCATAGAAACACCCTCAGTAGCAATAGGTTAATCAAAATAGAGCTGGAAGTTACATTGGAGATCTTCTAATCCAATCCCCAGCTGAAGCAGGAGACCCTATGCCATTTATTTATTTATTTATTTATTATTTTTATTTATTTAGTTTGTCAAACATGTACAAGATACCAAGTCTAAGTATAAACATGGACATGAACACAGGAAATTGGTACAAATAAATGGGGACAATAGGACAGGGATGGTAGGCATGCTGGTGTGCTTATACATGCCCCCTACAGAGCTCTTAGGGAAGGGGTGAGGTCCACGCTAGACAGTTTAAGGTTAAAGTTACGGAGATTTGAGGATGTAACATCAGAGTCGGGTATTGCATTCCAGGCATTAACCACTCTGTTGCCTACATCATATTTTCTGCAATCAAGTTTGGAGCAGTTTAGCTTTAGTTTGCATATATTGTTTGCCTGTGTATTATTGCGGTTGAAGCTGAAGTAGTCATTGACAGATAGGACATTGTAGCAGACAATTTTGTGTACTACGCTGAGGCTAAACCTTAGTCAGCGTAGTTCTAGGTTGTCCACGCCAAAATTTCAAGGCTGGTGGCATAAGGTATTCAGGCATAAGGTATTTCAGACAGGTGGCTGTCCAGTATTTTCTTTAAACCTGCAGTGAGGATGCACCTACAACTTCTGAAGGCAAGCTGTCCCACTGATTAATTGGTCTCACTGTTAGGAAGTTTCTCCTTAATGCCAGGTTGCTTCTCTCCTTGATTGGTTTCCAACTATTGTTTCTTGTCTTGCCTCCTGGTGCTTTGGAAAATAAGTGGATCCCCCTCTCCTTTATGGCAGCCCCTAAAATACTGGAATACTGTTATCATGTCACCCCTAGTCCTTCTTTTCTCTAGAATAGCCATATCCAATTCCTGAAACTGTTGTTCATATGTTTTTGTCTCCAAACCTTTAATCATCTTAGTTGCTCTTCTTTGCACTTTTTCCCAAAGTCTGAACATCTTTTTTGTAATGTGGTAACCAAAACTGGATGCAGTATTCCAGATGTGGCCTTACTAAGGCTTCATACAGATAACAGAATTATGAATAAGCTAATATAAGGAGAAATTGAACCAAAATGATTCTGTTATATTATTACTATTGTTACCAGTATATGTGTTAATATTTTGTTTTGTTCACTTTGTTTTTCTTTTGTAAATGATATACGCTGACAATACACTTTATTCAAAATGTTTATGAATTTTAAAAGACCCAAGGCTTTATAAAGGGGTACTAATACTTCATGTGATTTTGATTCTTTTTCTCTATGGCTTTATACAACCAAGGATTGCATTAGCTTTTTTGACTGCTGTTGCACACTGCTGGTTCATGTTTAAGTGATCATGGAACGAGCTCCCCGTGGAGATTCGAACCCTCACCACCCTCCAGGCCTTCCGCAAAGCCCTTAAAACCTGGCTGTTCCGACAGGCCTGGGGCTAAAGAGCTTTTGCCCCCCTCCTCGAATGGTATGGTTGTTGTGTGTTTTAATTGTGTATTGTTATGTTTGTCTTTTTATCCCCTGTTTGTACCCCCTTCCCTGACTGAATTGTGAGCCGCCCTGAGTCCCCTTCAGGGAAAAGGGCAGCATATAAATGTAATAAATCAAAATCAATCAATCATCCACTAGGAATCCAAGGTCTGACTCACAGTTACTGTTTTTAAACCAGGTTTCACCTAATCTGTACTTGTACCTGTGGTTTTTTGTGCCTAGGTATAAAAATACAATATTGTGCCTGCTAAAATCTGTTGCTTAAAGTTGGTGGGGAGGAAAGTAAATATTCAACTTTCATTTTCCTTTAAATCTTGCTTGATTTATATACTATATACTCCTCCTATAACATTCCAAGTTCAGAATATTTGGAATAGACATTTCATTGCCACAATATTGTTACACTTTTATTACTTTGTATTATAGAAGCATTCCAACTTCAATGCAATTATGATTCCATCTTCCATGCATTTACAATCTAAATTTTAGCCATGATTTTTTTCAACTATAGGCATAGATCATACATCTGAATGTCATTCTTTAAGTGCTAAATTGTTTTAAAGTTTCTATTGTTAACTTATTATAGATTTCGCAGCTAAATGCACAAGGGGAAACATATGACTACGGTAGTTTTTTCTTATTCTTTCTTTTTTCATTTCCCATCTAATTTTGCACCAGTGAGACTAAAACCAATTTCGTTGTATTTATTTTGTACAATGACAATGAAGACTAGACTAGACTAGACTACACTATAAGAAAGATTATGCTGTTTATTAACTTAGCTTAGTGTATTCTTTCAATCATATGTAATACCTCCTGTGTCCTATTTTTTTTTACATGTAATACTGTAGCTCTTACTTCTAAGAAGTTTCTGCCAGGAGGTTACACATTTCCTGAACTCAAAAACAAAACTAAAAAGAAACTGTCCCAAAACACCCACTTTGGGATGGCTTCCAAAACAGCGGCTTTAGTGTGTAAACTATGCAGCAAAGTATACCAATTTAATGTGTTCCTGCTTTTTTTGTGCAGCAGTAAACTTCTGTTGCCTAAGGATGGATGTCTTAATCTATCTGTCAGTATTCTTTTAAAGACTTTTATTTGTAAATCATTAAGATTAGGAAACTGGAGAAAGGACACACAAAAGAAGTTCCTGCTATTAGTTATCCTTCATGTAAAACACACCGAGTATAAACAGGTCTCGTGTTTTGTTCGAATGAATACAGGAGGGTGTGTCCATTTTTTAATAACTTTATCAATAACGTTACTGTTGAAGGAATGATGATGCAAGCTGTTGGGGTGTGCCAATAGGTTGGGGGAAGAAGGCAAAAATTGTTAGATAGGAAGGTAGAAGCGAGGACTAGAAAAGACCATGGAAAACAGGACAGGTGACAGAGGAAAATATTTCGATCACAAAATTGTTCATTCTTCGCACAAATTAACAGATTTTCGCACTATTTTACGAAAGACATTCGTTTGCCCCCATCCCCCCACCCCAAGCAGCGGATCCTTCCAGCCTTTCAAAATCCCGCTTGGTCCTCTCCAAACTCAAAAGGCTTCCAACAAAAGAGTTCGCTTTGTGAGAGCACTGGCATTGTTTTGTTCTGTTCTGTTTTGTTCTGGAGGAGGAGCAAACTTCAACTTCGTAGTTAAAAGAGCTACCAAGGGAGATGAGGAGTGGGGGAATCTGGCTCGGGGGTCATCAAACCCACCGTGCATGTCATTACTATTGTGATTATTCCTTAAATCCTCCAAGGAAAGATGGTTCTCGCTGGGTCCTTACCGCCACAGCCAATCAGTTCTGCAGCTCGGACAGACAGATCCCAAACTCCTCCGGCCGTAGCATTATTATTAATGATGAGGATGAGGATGGTTTTTTTTAATTTGCGCCCGCCTCCTTTTGGGCGGGGCTAAGTTCTCGTACACTCGGGAGCGCGTGGAGAGGAGGAGGGGGGGCGAGAGGGAGGAAGGGGAATTGCCTGGCTGGCGAGCCCAGCCGAGCGGCTTTCTACTCCCCTAATCCTCGCCAAGGACAGACAGGCTGGCTGGCTGCAAGCGCGGCTAGCGGTTGCGCGCGGTCGTGCATGCGCGCGCTGGACGGAACCGAGCAGATGGAATGTGGCGCGAGGTAAGTCCGGGGGTCGGCGGTGTGGGGGAGGGGAGAGAGGGGGAGTGATACGTGTGGAAGGGAGGAGAAAGCCCTGAAACCTATTTTGGGAACAAATGCCGGGTCTTCTTCGCTTAAAAACAGCGTTATTCTCGGGAGAGAGGCGAGGTGTGCGGTAAGGGGTTTTTAATCCCAAGTGGCGAGGGTCTACGCCGCCTCCATAATCTCCTTTCTGTGAGTTTGGAATTGCGGAGAGTTGAGGCAAGCGTGTGTGTATGCGTGAGAAAGACCCCGTGTCCCGTTATTTGGCCCCCTCCCTCTCAGAAGGGAAGCGACATGGAGGGGGGGATTCCTCGGTTCCTATATCCCCACCCCACCGCAGCCCTTCGGGAATTGAAACCCGGAGGGATAATAGACCAAAAGCGCTGGTCAAAAGGGCGCAGAGTGAAGCGCTTTGGCGTCATCGATCTTTTCCCCCGACCGGGTTTTTTTTTTCCTGCCGCCGATCTTGTGATCCGCTTGTGGGAAAAGGGCGCCTCGCAACTCGTGGAAAGAGAGTTGTGGCTCTCTCCGCGCTTTTCAAGACAAAAAAGTGCGGCGATGGGACAGGAGAGGGGGGGGGACACGAGACGGGGAGAGACTCCGCCCCGCGGCCAAAGTGGCCTCGGCTTTCCCATGCGTTCAAGACTACTATACCCCCCCACCCCACCTCCCAGGGCTTTATGTGACCCGCTATGCGGGCTGCCTCCCTGTTCTGCAACTAGGTTTCCGTGGGAAGAATTAGCATTTTCTTTCTGGCCAAACCCCATCCTGGAGCTTCCCCCCCCCCTCTACAAAACCTTTGAGTTAAACCGGGCAAATACTCTCGGCTAGACTTCTCCAGCTTTTGTAAATCTCTAGTACGGGAAAGAGGTAAATCGACGCTTGCTTTTTCGATACGTTGGAGGCGCTAAAAAGCGTGGAAGCGTTTGACTGGGTCGGATTAAGTTTCAAGGGGAAGTAAATTGTATTGGGAAAAGTTTGATAGCTGCAGTGAGAAGTGAGTACACCCCCTCGCGTTTTGTAAATATTTAAGTATATCTTTGCTTGTGACAACACTGAAAAAATGACACTTGGCTACAATGTAAAGTAGTGAGTGAGTATACAGCTTGTATAATAGTGTAAATGTGCCTGTCCCCTCAAAATAATGCAACACACAGCCATTAATGTCTATAAACTGCTGGCAACAAAATGTGAGGGGTGTGTGTACTGTACTCACTTCTGTGATATACTGTGTGTAGAAGATGGGGACCCTAAATTGTTGAAACTAGTTTTCTCTACCTACCCTAAGCTGTAAACAAAACTACACATACTTTGGTTTTTTATGTCTCTTTAGGGTAACTCCTTGTAATGCTTATTTAATGGATGAGATGATGGTATCTTTAGTAGGTAGGTTTAATTTGTGAATTGGAATGGGAAAAGTTAGCTGCCCGGTGCTAAAATAAATTATTGTAGAGGTAAACTTCATTTTAAAATGTTAAAAGACATAAATTAGGAATGGCTACTGATGAAGAGTTAAAGCACTGTGGGAAAAAGAATATTAGTACAACAATAATCAGTTCTAAATTGCCTAGTAATAGATATAACTCTAGTTATTCCAGAACAAGGTTGTGCATTGTTATGATTATGAGACTGGACAGTCAAAGTGCATTCCGTTTATAGTTGTTACTGAAAACAGAATGTTTTATTTTGATTAACCTTTCCAGTTTAATTTAGAAATGCCTAATAAGAATTAGAAAACTTTAACCATAAGTTGTGGTATAGTGTCAGAACCGATAAACTCTGTTTTGTATAAGTTGGCAAGGTTACAACTGGAAAGCATAAAGTTGTTTGTAACTCCTTGTTTGTGGAAACTGATTTCAGGTGATGCCCAAATTAAGAAGTCAGAATTATAATTACTGTTCGTCATCCAAAGAATTGTGGAAAAGTAGAGAAATATACAGAGAAAGCCACGAATGCAATTGCTGAGCGGCTAGAAAATGAAAACAAATTGTTTTCACCTTAGTTTGGATTTTGAGCAATAAGCTGCTCAACACATAGTTAAGTTAAGGTGTTCAAAGTGAGCTATTGCCTTGCCTCTTGTTCAGCACTGAATCACTGGAATTTCATCACTTATTTCTACTGGCTGCCTCACAGATGTCACCATTCTAGGGAAACACACACACATACATGGACAACTCTTTGATGTTGTTCCTGGGATCTGTTGGATTACTCTCTAGTCACAGCCCCAAGTGCTTCTACCACCCCTGGAGACCACTTTAGCTTTTACTTTCCACATCATCTCTAGTTCCTCCTTCAGGCCCTGGTACTTCTCCAGCTTCTCATATTCCCTCTTTCTGATGTTGCCGTCATTTGCCATCACTACATCTAGGCACTGCAACAGGGATAATATATATTCTACACATACACACACCTAAAGTAGCTGCCTGTTTCTACAGTTAAAATACAGCTAATGGCATAAGTACACTTTTGAGACATTGAGTATTCACAGTGTAGATTATTCATGTCTTCTGTAGTTAGAATTTTGATGACATATTTTTAAATTAACATATAATAAAAACTGCAAAATGGATAGGTTTGGTGATTAGAATCAGAAGCATTAATAGCTGACCTCACAGAAAGATGGATAGTGTGGTTCATGAGTGCTATAGATTGATGGGTACATTTTCCAAGGCACACCACATGTATGTCAACAATGTATCTAGCAGCTTTGTTATAGGGAAAATTTTCAACAAATGGTATTGTGATCTCAAAGAAAAATAGATTCAAGTTCGAGCATATCAGGAAGGTTCAAGACATCCAGAAAGTATTTTCACCTGAATATGATAGAGATTCTTTCTTCTGGGACAGATATATATTAATACTTTATTTAATTCATAAACAGTTATGAATTTAATAGTTAAACTTACATACCAGTAGTTAAACTTAACTATGAAAATCCAGAGCTTTAAAATAAAATCTGGCATTTTTTCACATGGTTATTATGGCATTAGAAGAATATTTATTTATCACATTTATAGACCATCAATCCTGAAGGTTTCTTAAAGGTTTATATGGTAAAACACACCACAAACAATATACAGTAAAAGTATAGAACTAAAATGTCAAACCAAAGAAAACAGAATAGAATTAATAAAACCAAATTTATTTATTTAAAGACCCTCTTTAAATACCTACCTTTTGTGGCTACAGTCATTAACTGTACCTTGACTCAAGACTTGCCATATTTTTCGGAGTATAAGATGCACCAGAGTATAAGGTTTTGAAGAGGCAATTTTTTAAAAAAAGTAGATAGGTAGATAGAGGGATAGAGAGGGGGAGAGAGAAAAATACAGTATGTAGATAGGGAGAGAGAGAGAGAGAGAGTAGGTAGGTAGGTAGGTAGATAGAGGGATAGAGAAAGAGAGAGAGAAATACAGCAGGTTTGGGAGAGAGAGAGGTAGTTAGGTAGAAGGAGAGAGAGAAATACAGTAGGTAGGTTAGTAGGTAGGTAGATAGAGGGATAGAGAGAGGGGGAGAGATAAATAAGTAGGTAGGTAGGGAGAGAGAGGGTAGATAGGTAGGTAGATAGAGGGATAGAGAGAGGGTAGATAGATAGATAGATAGATAGATAGATAGAGGGATACAGAGAGGGATACAGAGAGGGATACAGAGAGAGAGTAGGTAGGTAGGGAGAGAGAGTAGGTAGGTAGGTAAGTAGGTAGATAGAGGGATAGAGAGAGAGAGAGAAATTAGGTAGGTAGGTAGGTAGGTAGGTAGATGTTTCCAGGTGTATTTATCCATGTGCTGGAGAAGGAAATCGCTGACAACCTCCAGCACTTAAGACTTGTTTCTGCTGGCACAGCATTTGATCAATGTAATTCTCATCAATCACTCTAAAGAGCTTTCCGAAAGGGGGGGGGAAAGTTGTTGCACTTTGCAAACCTCCAAATTTGCAAAACGGCCAATTTTTCGTGAAAACTGGCCAATTTTTTTCAAATAAAAGGCATGAATAGCCTTGGGGGGGGGCTTGCAGTTTTGGGGGAGCACTCTCGGGGGGGGGGCAAAGCTGAGCAAAAAATGGCCTGTATTTTGCAAAAACGGGCCCGTTTTTTGTCAAAAAAATCCATGCATAGCCTTATGGAGGCTTATAGCACCTTGCTGGGGTCTGGGGGGATGAAAAACGGCCCATTTTTTGCTCATTTCTGCCCTCCCAGCCCCCAGGAGCTCTCTGAAAGCCTCTATAAGGGTATGCATGGCCATTTTTGTGAAGGGGCGGGGCTTCAGGAGGCAAAAAAATGCTGTATTCGATGTATAAGATGCACCCAGATTTTAACCTCTTTTTTTTTTGAAGAAAAAGGGTGCGTCTTATACTCCAAAAATATATTTAAGTCAAGATTTAAATCATAACATTTCTTCAAGCTTTCACAGACCCCCTGTGGTGAGGATATCTATGTAAAGTTGGATATCGTCAATATCTGTATATTGATTATACTGATTTCAACCTCATGATGGGTAAAACCATGAAGAAGTTTTGTGGAAAAAGGGTTCTTTATTTTGTGCATGTGTGTTTGTATACTGTTGATATCAGATAAATGAAGTTACACAGGTGTCTTTTTTTCATTTGGAGGAAGCTTCTATTCAGAGCTACTTGGGTTAGTGTTTGGTCTTTTATATAACTAATTTGAAAGTACTTGGACAAATTGTTCACACTGCTGAATAGCCTTTGTGCATATTTGGCTACACATTAGCTTCACAATTTCTCTTAATCATGGGATGCATACAGATCAGCCTTTTTAGTATTGCTTTCGCTATGTGTTTGGTTATCTGTTCTGCTAATATGAATCACCAATATCCCAAGTCTGTTATCAATGGAAGAAAAGGGAACCGAAAGCAAATGTCTGTGGAGATTCTCAGGTCATGGTTGTCCCAAAGGTGCTTTTTCAAGAGACAACTTTACTTTTTTAAGAAAAAGCACCTTTGTGAATCCAGAGTAACTTATTTAATTTTTATAAGTTGCCTTCATATTGAACTTAGTCGCAGAAATATACTGCTTTAGCGTGACCCGTCAAAAGCGCGTTCCACAAAAGCGCGCTCGACGAAATCGCGTATGTGACGTCATCACAACGCGACGAAAAAGATCGAAAAATTGAAATAAAAATTAAATTACAGCAAGCCGATTCACATAAAGGTAAGCGTTAGGTTAAGGGTTAGGGTTAGGTTAAGGGTTAGGGTTAGAGCGTTAGCGTTACGTTTAGCGTTAGGTTAAGGGTTAGCGTTAGGTTTTTCGTTACGTTAAGGGTTAGGTTTAGGGTTAGGTTTAGGGTTAGGTTAAGGGTTAGGTTTAGGGTTAGGTTTGGGGGGGTTAGGGTAAGGTTTTAGCTTTATTTTTACATTTTTCGATCTTTTTCGTCGCGCTGTGATGACGTCACATACGCGCTTTCGTCGACCGCGATTTTGTCGTCCGCGGTTTTGTGGTGGAACCCTGCTTTAGTTCTAAAAACATCCTTCCTTAGCTCTGGTGTTTTTTCATCATAAAAGAATGAGACCTTTACTGTACATTTAATGTTCTGATGCTTCCTCGGTCACAACTAATAAGTTATCTTAACTTTTGACACTTTAATGCATTTTGTTATTCCCAAATTGACACATTTTAATTCTGCATTATTGATTGTACAGCGTAGTAGTAATTACAGAAATGAGGCACTTATGAGGAATATGTTGTATAACAAAGTTGTTAACTATTGTTGGTTTCTACTTGTTTCTCGTTAGTATTAGGAAGCATTGTATTCACAAAAAAGTCTTTCAAGTTTTTATTAGTTTGTTAAATTGGTTTTTTGCCCATCTTGCCACATGATCCTTGCTTAAAGAAAAAGTAGAACAGAAACAAATTAAAAATTCAAAAATCCTGTGCAATGCTCAACTCCCCAAACTCGTTAATTTGTTCTATTAGTCTCAGCTGAAAACAATCCTAAAGACTGTATTTTACAAACTCTCTCTCTCTCTCTCTCTGTGTATGTATGTAGGTACTGTATCTGGTAAATTCATACACATGTATTCCCATACGCTCCAAAGGGTAAGGGAATGACAAAAAATAAATGTGTATTAATTGAATTATTGATTAAAATTAATTTTAAATATACCATTAATAAAAGTAAGTTACTCATTTACATATATAAAACATTGTCACAAGTGCAAACCACACATAATCACACATTCTTCTTTCTAGCATAAACATGAAGATAGTTGCCTAGAGGAAGGGAAGAGAAAGGCTGGGGAAAAACTGGATCCAAATGAGATATAGGGAAGAGGTAATAGCAATAGCACTGTCTTAGACTTATATATCACTTTACAGCACTTTCTGAGCACTTTACAATGTCAACATTACTCTGGATCCTCATTTTACTGACCTCGGAAAGATGGAAGGCTAAATCAAACTTGAGCCTGTCAGGATTGAACTTCAGATGTGGGCAGAGTTAGCCTGCAATACTCTTAACCACTGCGCTACTTTAGGTAACTGGACAAGAATGAAAAAGGGCAAATGTATCCAAAACAACGGATAACTTTTCCCACTAGTCTGATCCTTGAAGTGGGGGGAGGCCAAGCTTAGAGTATACCACTTTATGGAGTCATTTGTGCCATCTGAACTTGGTTGTCTGCTTGTAGACTAGGTAATAACTTCAGTGCTAAAAGGGAGTAGCGTTTGCTCTTTGTTTATATATAATGGTTTGCCCCGTCAAGGATGTTTTCTCCTTTGTAGTTCCTTGATTAGGCTATCATTTACTACCTGATCGTTTGAGTTGGTAGTTCTTTGATTCTAGTATTTATTTCTAGAGTGCTTTTTTTGATGTTAATCCTGTTGTTGAAGTATACCTCTTTACGGTGTCCAAAAGCTTATCTTCCCATAACACCAGAAAGAAGTTGAACCACTATAGCAATGGTCCCCAACCTTTTGGCTCCATGGATCAACGGTTGCGGGAAGAAGGGATGATTTCACGTGTGCGCCCCCTGCTCGCACAAATGGAACTTTGCACACTTGTCTGCCGCTTATATGGCCTGGTTCCCTATAGGCCGCAGTCCAGTACTGACCAATGGATCTTCAATACTTAACCTTTTCTGGTAACCATAATTGTTGATACCGAATGCCACTAAGAAAGTATGTGCCATTCCTGATCAGTTGCTATCACTGATCATTCACATGTGAATGATACAATTTCTATTCCACACACAAATCCTGATTGGAAGGGATGCAAATAATCTGTCTCAGTAAAGAAAGTCTGTGGTTAAAGCTTAATCACGTTTTCAACAACCCTGTCTGAAAATGGTTTGGTAATTGTCTGACACAGTTAAGTATAATTCTTCCCTACTGATGAAAAATCAGGATATAGTTTGATAAACAGCCACTTATAAGCTCTTTTGTTATCAGTAAAGAGACTCACCAGTTTGCCAGGTCATAGAAAGGCAGTAAGAAAATGAGCAAGATCTATGTAATTATTGTTGAGGATATATGTCAGGAAATATGTCAGTCAATGGTATTCATGTAACCTGAGCCTTTACTTCTTAGTAAATTAATATGTTCTTGCCAGTGAGATTCTGGAAGAACCATAGTTGGAAAAAGAATTAGAGGCATGTGGGGTATATCTTCTCTATAAGCTTCCTACTTACTTTCAGTAAACCAGAATATGCCTTGTTTCTCCCGGGAGCTGACAATATTGATTCTGTATCAGGATTTGCAAATTCAGTACATTAGCGGTTAGCTTATCTTTATTTCACTTGATTGTGGTTATCTCTGCCGGCAAATCCCATTATATTCTGCAGTAAAGCCATCTTCTGCCAAAAAAAATATATATGCAGTCATGTGGCAAAATGATTGTGTGTGTGAGTTCACTAAATGTGGTTTGACCATCAGATGATGACCAGATGTTATGTTAAGCAATGTTACTGTTAGGCAATGTTAAGACTTGCAAAACTTGTATGGCCAAAACTGCTGCATAAACCAGTGGTATATGTTCTTCTCACCAGCTGGTATTTAGGAGAATATTATATTAATGAGCTGTGGTGGTGCAGTGCTTAGAGTGCAGTACTGCTGGCTACTTCTGCTGCCTGCAGTTTGGCAGTTCAAATCTCACCAGGCTCAAGGTTAACTCAGCCTTCCATCCTTCCAAGGTCGATAGAATGAGGAACCAAATTGTTGGGGGCAATATGCTGACCCTGTAAACCGCTTAGAGAAGGCTGGAAAGCACTGTATATAAGTCTAAGTGCTATTGCTATTAAAGATCAAACTTCCTTATAGCAAAAGTTAGCAGCTTGGACTCTTGAGACTGTTATTGTATCTGTAATGAAATAATTTCCATTATTTCTAAAATAAATAACTATTAAAATACAGTAGCCAAATACTTAGCAGTAATTTTTCCAATTACATTTTTAATTGGAATCCAATTACATTCCAAATGAATTTGATCAATAAAAGAGCCAAATAAATGCATTAGCAACTCCTGTTCAATTTCAAACTTAAAAAGAGTAATTATATTTCAGGAGTACTAAAAGTTTAAGATTTCTCCAAAATCTGGACTGATAAATGGTACTATGCCCACTGGAAAAATTTAAGCCCCCAACCCTTGGGCTGCAGCCCATTCAAAACCGGGCTGAGGAAGCAGAAGGTGAGCACATGCACACAGCTCCATTTGCAGAAGCAGTGGGCACTTGCGCTGTGTGTGAAGCTGCATTTGTGCCTGCAAATAGAGCTTCACGTGCATGCGTGAGTGCCCATCACTTGTGCAAATGGAACTGTGCGCAATTGCTGCTCGTAAAGAACCATTTTCCCCCCTCCCCCCCATCCATAAAGCTAGAAAGTTTTGGGACTGCTGGTCTAGATTTTCAAGAGACTTTGCAATATTTTGTATGAAATGTAATAATATCTAAGTTGGAACCAGATACTATATGTTTACAATTAAGGCTTGAGACCACTTTAATTACTGGTATAAATTAATCCTAGTGTTCTTCAAGACAGTTTATTGCTTTATGGTGGAAATCTTTAAAATCGGATATTAATTGCTGGGGATTTTTAGCCAATAATTTTGTTTAGGATACATGCAACATGTTTTTTTAAACAAAGAAGACGCCCACTGAAAGTCAGAAACCTCAGCTTGGCTCTAATATTGACGTTTCTTATTGGAAGGGAGAGATTTATTATTAGTGTTGTTGTTGTTGTTATTCCAATTTATTTTTTGCCCATTTCATTCCAAAGCAGCTCTAGGTGGCTTACAACATAGAAACATTAAAGTCATCAAATATAAATAAATACACACCCAATAAAGAAATAAAGGAGAATATTTGTAGCTCGGGTTTGGAATGAGGGGTCCTTGCAGATGTTTTATTACCCAAACTAGGCAACCTCTAACACTGATGATATTACCTAGTTTGGTAAATGAAACATCTGCAAGAAAACAACCAAGCTCAGAGAGCACTGAGGACCCCTCATACTCAATAAAACCACAATATAAACAGAATAAAATCATGGACACAAGATGGAAAAAGAACAGGAATCCAGATACTATTCTATCCAATCCCATTGGGAAAGCTTTAGATTGGCTTGATGTCATGCCCTCATTCAGATTCTGAAAAATTCCCCACTAATGCCATCCCTATAAGGACCGTGATGGCGAACCTATGACACGCGTGCCAGAGGTGGCACGCAGAGCCCTCTGTGGGCACGCGCACCGTTGCCAGCTGCTCTTCTGGTTTCCAATGCCACAGCCAGCTGGTCTTTGTGGACCCCAGAGCACCAGAAAATGCCCCGGAAAACGGTCTAAAAATGCCCTGTAAAATAACCTGAAAATGGCTCAAAAATCCCCTAAAAGCAAGCCATTTTCAGGCCATTTTTCAAACCAAATATGCCCCCCAAATCAACCAAAAAAATAGGTATGCACATGCCGGCCAGCTGGTCTTCGGGTTTCCAGCACTCCGGCATGTACACATTCCAGTTTGGGCACTCGGTGCCAAAAAGGTTCACCATCACTGCTATAGGGGATACAGTTGAGGTCATTGGTGTGATCTCTTGTATTGCTCCATGTATGGAGAAATCTGGATTATTCACATGGCTTCAATTCAAACAAAGGGACCAGGGAACATGAAAAAAAAAGCTGCTTGTATTTATTTATTTATTTTTGGTCTCATATAAATGACAGAATTGTTATCCTTCCAAAGTGCATGTTTTAGATGTCTGCTCTTACATACTATGTAAATGGGTGATGGGTAGTTTGTTGCTTGTTTTGTTTTTACCCATAGTGGTGTTCTTTCCCTTGCATCTCTGTAATGTTTTAATGTGTTTTTTCTCCCCCACAACTACAATAAAAGTAGATAGTTCAGATCTTATAAGATGTCTCTCTTCTGATATGAAATATCATGCAGACTTAAGTCCCATCCCCCTTTTAAATAAACATTGTACAATATTTATGGAGATTCTTAATCATCCAGCTCATGGGTGTTCAAAAGGTACTTTTTCCAAAATGCAACTTGGTTCCCCCCCCCCTTTGATAACATTTTGCTTCTCATCCAGGAAGCTTGTTCAGTTCAAATTGAATTACAAAATTATTGTGTCATAGTGCTTGCTACCTAATAGGCTTACCTGCAAGGCTTTGGCGGAGTTACATAGAATATCAGCTAGGTTTATGAGGAAGAAAGCTAAAATCTTCTTAACCATTGTTGTGAAAAGACAATATACTTTTCTAGTCTCTCACCTAAATGCTAACTCCTATCTATAGGAGCAATAAAATTATAACATTTGAAAGATAATCATATGATGGAAAGCATGGGAAACCTACATCAGAATGTTTATTTTCATTTTGGCTCACTTTGTGACCTGGCTGTTCCAACAGAATGACCACACTGGCATCCAGACCTTGGATTATACCCAATTTTGTGTGGGGGTGCAACCAAGTCTTTGATCACAGCCAGTGGTGGGATTCAAATGATTTAACAACTGATTCTCTGCCCCAATGACCAGCTGGGTAGGCAGGGCTCAGTGGCCATGTGACTGGGTAGGTGTGGCCAACTCAACATCACTCAGGTCGATGGGCGCTTTGCCTTAGCTGTTGCAATGTAGTAAGGGTTAACCGGAGTGGCAGTTTCTGTGAGCAGAGCAATAAAGATTAGGCTAGAAACAACACCAGAAGGTTTCGTTCCTGCCTTCCTTACAGGATTAGGCCTGTAAAGTGGGGAAAAAACAAAATGAGATTCCTCCGAAGTGCTTAGAAATTAACAACTGGTTTTCCCGAATAGGTGTGAACTGGCTGAATCCCACCACAGCCCTAGCTATCTTCCCATATCCCCAAATTTCTGGCCTTGGGAGAATTGAATATCAGTTGTGATGACAGCATTTTTTTTTACAGAACTCTTGGAATTATGAATTGGAGCAATGTTTCCACCCATTTGCAAATGTTGGCTTTTAGAATTATTAGCAGGGAAATTGCCTGTTTTCAAAGGAGCTGATTACTTTGTTTTTGGAGAAGCATGTCATCAGGCACTACTTCTGAAAGGAAGGAGACATACTGATAGCAGTCATTCATAGAAGAAGCAGCAGGGAGCATCCTCTCCAGTTTGTAATTGTGCTGCATCTTTCCTTACTCATTATGGCACAAACTATTAACAGTTGTGCTAATGACTAAGAAGTAGCAGAATTACTTGTTATATTATCAGTCCCTGGTGGGTAAGAAGTAATTTTGCTGCAAGGTCAATGCTGTGATTTACTTCCCCCCCCCCCTCAGGTGGATAGTATTTTGTAGACCTTGGTAAGTATCACTCATAAGGATCTCACCACTGAAAGCCAACACTTGAAATCTTAAAAAGCAGAGGGGAATGATACACAAAGAACAAATGTGATCAAATGTAATCAGCAAAACCTTGCTACATTTGGCAATTAAGATAATGCATAAAACCCTAAGGGAAAAAGTCTTGCTAGTTAAGGAATTAAGAGAGAGATAGAAATTTGCTTTGCATATAGCTAGGTTGAGTATCTGGGTACTTTAAATAATTTATATGAAGATAAGCCAGTATTTGGGCTAATAAATTCTAACTCCACATTTATGGTTAATAAGTATTAACTGCAGATGCTTCTTTTGTTTTTTGTGCTCAGTGTTGTGCTGAAAGGAGAAGTTTTGTGAGAACAGCTAGAAATCCTTAGCTGGACAGAATACAGGTAGTCCTTGATTTATGACCATTCATTTAGTGACCATTTGAAGTTAGAATGATACTGAAAATAGTGATTTACGGCAGTTTTTCACACAACCTTTTCAGTATCCCCATGGTCACATGATCAAAATTTGAATGCTTGGAAACTGGTTCATATTTATTTGAACAGTTGCAGAGTCCTGGCTCATGTGATGACCTTTTGAAACCTCTGACAAGCAAAGTCAGTGGGGGAACCAAATTCACTTTTATTTTTAGTTTAAAGTTTTTTATTTTTCCATTTTCATAACATACAACCACATGTATACTATTACGTGGTCAACATCATATTGTATTATTAAATGTTTACATCAATTCGGCTTGCCATCAACTGCCAAAATCAACTATCAGCTCTTCTGGTAGAGCCAATAATTGAAACCAAATTCACTTTAACTGCGTTACTAACAACGTAATGTAAAATGTGGCAAAACTCATTTAACAACTGTCTTAGCAACAGAAATTTTGGACTCAATTGTAGTCATAAGCCATGGACTAACTATTCTCCATGGTGCTTGAAAGCAGGAAATTAAGTCATGAATTAAGGATTACCTGTAATATGCCAAGAGGCAATTTATCAGAATTATTTATTTTTATTGTGGAAACATTCTGATATAGTCATTTACTACTACATTCCAAAGATTATGGTCACTACTGAACTGAAATTGGAGTAGAGTAATATAGAAGTATAATTTGTATGCATGTATGTGTATATATGTTATTTCTGGTACTGATTTCTGTAGCTAAGAATCAAAACATGACAATTACTACTACATAGGCTTCATTTTTTGCTTCATCCCCTCCCTTCCTCCAGGCTCATTTTGAAACAAAGGTATTTGCATGTAAAAATCCTGTGAGATGTAAACGTGCCACATAGGAATTTTCTGTTGGTGAGGTATGGGGAAGATAAAATACCTTGGAGATATTAACTTGGGAACAGAGGTATTACAACCCCTTTTCCTCTTACCCCTCTTTGTTCAAAATTCCCAAGTGATTGTGCTCATGGGAGCTGTTTCTTAAAGAGTTTCAAGGTTAACATCTGGCTTGCAGCATCCAAATCAAAACCAATGATAACATGAAGATGTTTTGTCTCTGTTGCTGTTAGTTGCGAAGTCATGTCTGACCCATCGTGACCCTATGGACAATGTTCCTCCAGGCCTTCCTGTCCTCTATCATCCTCTGGAGTCCATTTAAGCTCACACTGACTGTTTTGGTGACTCCATCCAGCAACCTCAATCTCTGTCGTCCCCTTCTTCTTTTGCCCTCAATCTTTCCCAGCATTAGGCTCTTCTCCAGTGAATCCTTCCTTCTCATTAGGTAGCCAAAATATTTGAGTTTCATCTTCAGGATTTGGCCTTCTAAAGAGCAGTCAGGGTTGATCTCCTCTAGGACTGACCGGTTTGATTGCCTTGCAATAGCAATAGCAATAGCAATAGCAGTAGACTTATATACCGCTTCATAGGCCTTTCAGGCCTCTCTAAGCAGTTTACAGAGAGTCAGCATATTGCCCCCAACAATCTGGGTCCTCATTTTACCCACCTCGGAAGGATGGAAGGCTGAGTCAACCCTGAGCCGGTGAGATTTGAACCGCTGAACTGCTGATCTAGCAGTAGCCTGCAGTGCTGCATTTAACCACTGCGCCACCTTGGCTCCTTGCTGTCCAAGGGACTCGCAGGAATCTTCTCCAGCACCATAGTTCAAAGGCCTCAATACTTTGGCGTCTAGCCTTTCTTATGGTCCAACTTTCTGTTTTATCTTAGAGGAGATTATGTCTATTGAGCCTATAATTATGCAATCATCTATATTAGATGATTTATCTTTATATCAGAAAATCCAAAGTTAAGAATCTTGTGATAAACATGCTGAGATTATGTTTTGCTTGCTACAAAACAAAAGGTTTCTAAATGAGGCAGACGTTTGTGGAAACACAATAAGAGCTAGATGTTTCTGAGAACATAAAACTTATAGGACTGGAAGGAACTTACAGAACTTCTAGCCAAAAATTTTGCCTAGGACAGGAATAGTCACAGCAGTCCCAACAAATAATTGTCCAGCCTTTGTTTGAAACCTCCAGTAATGGAAATCCATGCTTCCAAGAAAGATGTTGGTTGTTCCATTGCTTAGGAGCTCACAGTCAGAAATTCCTCCTTACTTCAAATTTAGAACTCTCTGTAAAGCAGGGGTCCTCAAACTTTTTAAACAGGGAGCCGATTCACGGTCCCTCAGACTGTTGGGGGGGTGGACCGGCTGGAGAGGGTGTGACTAGACAGGCATATGACTGGGTGGGCATGGGCAATTTAGCAGTACATTTTGCCTTTGTCCTTCCTGTACTTGCCCCTCCCCTACTCACCCACTGACCCCAGATCACATGGCTGTGAAAAACATCCTAAAAGGCTGTTTTTAAAGACTTTTAAAGCACTACTTTACAAGCTGGCAGCTGCTTTTCAAGCCAGCAGCACACACACACCCTCCCCAGATCATGTACTATACAATACAATACCATAGCAGAGTTGGAAAGGGACCTTGGAGGTCTTCTAGTCCAACCCCCTGCCTAGGCAGGAAACCATTTCAGACAAATGGCTATCCAGCATCTTCTTAAAGACTTCCAGTGTTGGGGCATTCACAACTTCTGGAGGCAAGCTGTTCCACTGATTAATTGTTCTGACTGTCAGGAAATTTCTCCTCAGTTCTAAGTTGGTTCTCTCCTTGATTAGTTTCCACCCATTGCTGCTTCTCCTGCCCTCAGGTGCTTTGGAGAATAGTTTGACTCCCTCTTCTTTGTGGCAACCCCTGAGATATTGGAACACTGCTATCATGTCTCCCCTAGTCCTTCTTTTCATTAAACTAGACATACCAGTTCCTGCAACCCTTCCTCCTATGTTTTAGCCTCCTGTCCCCTAATCATCTTTGTTGCTCTTCTCTGCACTCTTTCTAGAGTCTCCACATCTTTTCTACATCGTGGTGACCAAAACTGGATGCAGTATTCCAAGTGTGGCCTTACCAAGGCATTATAAAGTGGTATTAACATTTCACGTGATCTTGATTCTATCCCTCTGTTTCTGCAGCCTAAAACTGTGTTGGTTTTTTTGGCAGCTGCTGCACACTGCTGGCTCATATTTAAATGGTTGTCCACTAGGACTCCAAGATCCCTCTCACAGTTACTACTGTTGAGCAAGGTACCTCCTATACTGTACCTGTGCATTTCGTTTTTGTTGCCTAAATTTTCACCATTGAATTTCATTTCATTAGATAGTGCCCAATGTTCAAGTTTGTCAAGATCCTTCTGTATCTTAAGCCTGTCTTCTGGAGTGTTAGCTATTCCTGCCAGCTTGGTGTCATCTGCAAATTTGATGAGTTCCCCATTTATTCCCTCATCCAAATCATTGATGAAGATGTTGAAGAGTACTGAGCCCAAAACAGAGTCTTGGGGTACTCCACTGTACTCCACTGGCAAGATCACCCCTCAGTCAGCTGGCCCTCCCTCGCACCCTTCAGCCTTACCTTCGGCGACAGTGGTGTGATCAGAAGTGCAGCTCAAATAGTGAAATAACTAACCAGAAGTGCAGCTAGAGTGGATGCTCACTGGAAGATAAGGCAGACAGTGAGGGGCTGGGCTGAATCCCACCACTCCACGGGCCTGATACTTTACATTGGTGGGCTGTATCCAGCCCGTGGCCTGTAGTTTGAGCACCCCTGCTCTAAAGCTTCCACCATTGGTTCTTGTCCTGCTTTCAGACACCATTGAGAATAAATCTACAGGTAGTCCTTGGTTAATGATGACTTGTTTAGAGACTGAAGTTACAAGTGCTGAATGAGTGATGGTTATGACCAATTCTCAAAGTTCTGACCACCTCAGAACTTTTGGTGATCATGATTTGGGTGCTTGGCAACTGGTTCACACTGATGACAGTTGCATGATCCTGAGGCCATATGATCATCATTTGAACCTTTCCCGCTGGCTTCTCATAAGGAAAATTAATGGGGAAACTGGCAAGTAAGGTCACAAGTAGCTCCTGTTAAGTCATTCCCATTCCTGTAGCTTTTTTTCAAGAGGAGCCCGGCTGCCAATACAAAAATCCTGAGGAGTCGTTTCCTGCTCAGCACCAAATGTCATCTGCTTCTTGTCTTCTTGCTATTTACACTTCTTTCTTACTACAGATGTTGGAAAATTAGAAGCAGGTGGGGCCCTAGTTTTCTAAACCCCTTAAGCTGTTTGCTCACAATGTGGCCTGATCTAAAATGTCGAGCCGGAGGTACATTAGGAAATTTTAATGTTTTTGATGAACACATTTATTCAACTCTCTTTTTAAAGGCTTCCTATAAAAATGTTTTGTTCAAGGATATAATATTGACTTGCAAATTCACATATGATCTAAGAAAGAATAGTTACTTCCTCTTCAATAATATATAGAAAGCTACATAGTGAATTTGATAAAATTTGTTTAATTAAATATACTTATATGTTTCCTGCCATGCAGTGCACAGTATTGAATACAATAAATTGTAACAGTGGTGATGAATCTGTCAGCAATATGTGGCAGATATCTCAAGTGGTAAAGCAGAATAGGAATATTTTTAGTAGATGCCTGAAGTTCACTGTGATTATTTGGAGAGAGAAGGCATTCCAATAAATTGGTGCCACAACAAAAAAAAAATGATTTTCCTGAACAATCTTCCTGAGGTAATTAGCCAGAACATTCTCTGTAAGACATGGGCCCATTTTTCCTTCTGCACTACACTAATTCTTGCTTTTATGTTGGAGGAGGATGAAAATAATGTTTTCTTCTTTCTTTTTATAGACATTGAAACATGCCATTAATCAAAAGGAACATTGAACCTCGGCACCTATGCCAAGGAGCTTTACCTGAAGGAATTACTAGCGAATTGGAATGTGTAACCAATAGTACCCTTGCTGCTATCATACGCCAGCTAAGCAGCTTAAGTAAGTTCCCTGAGTTGTTTTTAATGCTATTTTTTCTTCCTATTTTCATATGGAAAATTGAAGAACATGAGGTTTATCTTGAGTTTTGGAAGGGGAGCACCAAGCACATGTGCTGTGAAAGGGACAAAGGAAGTGAGATAGATTCTAATCTGCCTAAACTTCATGTATTGGGCTACCATACCCTATAATTCAGGAGTGGGTTGCTGCCAGTTTTACTACCAGTTCGCAACCTGCGTGCAAAGGGGTGAACCGGGAGCAACCAACCTCTGCAATAATTCCATATTTTAAATGTCTAGTTTTTATAGATGAAGCTAGGAACACAAGGAAAAATATGTTTGCTTGGGTATATCTATTCTGGCTTCATGGCTGTTTGCTTCTTCATGTCATTCTGGGAACTTTTAGCTGTCCTGGCCATTCAGAGATGTTATAAATTGCTATGTCACTTTGGAAGTTCAACTGTATTTTTAAGCAGTAGTCAATAGTCAAGTTAAAGGTTAATTGATGATCAATGAATAGAATTGCTTACAAAAAACCCTCAGGATTACAGTAAAAAACAATAATATCTTGAAGACTTCCTATAATATTATTTTAAAATGTCAGAATGACACAGGGTTGTATACATTAGCATTTGTCAGTAAATATTTTTCAGTAAATAATAAATAAAAACATTTATTTCTAATCTGGGGAACATGATCCTGTCTTTTCTCTACAGGCAAACATGCTGAAGACATATTTGGTGAGTTGTTTAACGAAGCTAACAACTTTTACATCAGGGCAAATTCTCTTCAAGACAGGATTGACCGTCTGTCTGTCAAGGTTACTCAATTGGATTCAACTGTGGAAGAAGGTAGGCAGTTTCATGCAAGTATTATGTCAAAAGTGATATTGACAAAAAGACATAGTTACCTATACCGCAATTATTACTTTTAATGGTGTAATTGATCTCTTAAAATACTATCTGCTTCAGAAAAAGATGCATATTTGTATGTGAAATAGGAGCAACAAATTCATCAATGTAATACAATCTTTTAATGATTTTTGATAAATAATTTCTCTCCCTGACTCTTTTTGCAATCTGCTTATTATATTGCTTGAGGAGGATCTTTCCAAGTTGACTTAAGACTATTCCGTGGCACAACCAATAAGCATCTCTCACCAGTTCTCATCTAAAAATATTCCAGGTTGTCAAACTTGCGGCTTATGGGCCGGATAGATCACACACTGGCCACGCCCACACCCAGTTTAGCAAAGTGGAAAAAAGTCTCGATACATCATGTGACACTGCAAGTTTGACACCCTTCTTATAGAATATGTCTTAATGTTCTTTTAAGTAGATTTTATCAGAGAGAGGTCTCAGAACTGGAATAGTCATTTAGACCATTTTGTCCAATCCATATTCAGTGTTTTGCCAGAAGGTTTCTACTTTAATGTGAAAAACACTAAAAAGTAACATTAATATTCAAGAAATCAGCTATCCCATTATGACTGTTCCTATGAAATGCATTAAGTCCTGAAACATGTCAAAATCAGTGAGACTAATAAAATTACTATATTGTCTTTTCTTTTGTTTTTACAAGAATTGTCAAAGAGAAAGAAAAAGATAATAACGATAGGAACAGACATATAAAAGAATATGGAATGTAAGCAATATAAGCAATAAATAATGATAAGCCACAGATCTGAATAAGTTTGTGTTTTAGTCTTGATTAGAACAGATTGTGTTTGTTCACAATCGTCTCAAGTGTGGAGCACACAATTCATGTTGTACATACAAAGTGAGATGTAGTCACTCTTTTATTTGCTTTTGTTCTGTCATTTCACTTGCAGTCTCTTATTTGGTTATTTCTCCTTTTTAACAGTTTCATTGCAAGATATTAATATGAAGAAAGCATTCAAAAGTTCTACAGTACAGGATCAACAGGTTGTTTCAAAGACAAGCATTCCCAATCCTATAGCAGATATTTACAATCAGAGTGATAAACCACCTCCACTGAATATTCTTACATCATACAGGTATTGCAATTTTGCAATGGATAAATCTGATACAGCTGGGTATGAAGTTTTCCTTCCTATTTTCATGAAAAGAGGAGAAAAAAATGTTCTTACGCACCTTGCAAGTACATGTAGTAATAGTACATGTACTGAATAGTAAATATCAGCATAATGGAACTTCATATACTCAGATAAAGAAACCCTTGAAATCTGCTTAAGTTTCCCTGATGAGTAACAGAAAACCTTGGGCTCTCATTAACCACTTACAGCAGGGGTGTCAAATTCAAAGCCCCTGCGGGGTGCTTAGATATGGCCCATGGAGCCACTCTGGAAACAGTGAAGGACCAGCCCATGGAGTTCATTAGACAAATATGAAGTATGCCCAGTAATTTCTATGCTATGCCTGGAAGAGATATTCTGGGATCTTTTCCATTGGAAATTAACCTTTTTTATGGAGAGGAAATAGTGACCCATGTCCCAGAATAAATATTTATGTGCTATGTCACTAACTTTATGTGAAATCTGCAGAAGCATACTGAGAGGAGCATGAGCAGCAATGGTCATTTTAAAATAACGTTTTGTTCCACTTTTTTTTTTACAGAGATGATAAAAAGGATGGCTTAAAATTTTATACTGATCCTTCTTACTTCTTTGACCTCTGGAAAGAGAAAATGTTACAAGATACAGAGCATAAGAGAAAAGAGAAGAGACGACAGAAGGTAAATCAAAACAGTTTTTAAAAAAAATAAATAAGCGTAATTTATCCATTATGCTTTAGGATAAATAGCTTATGCTGTATTTTAACAATGTTTCTGACATAGGAATGGTTGTAAAAACCAAACCTGTTCTGTATTTCAGACTTTACCTTTCCTCTTAAATGTGTGTTTTCTTACCTGCATTTTGAAAATAAAAGTCTTCTGGAGATTTGTTAATGGGAGTGTTTAAAGAAACTCCCAGTTAGTTTTGTTAATTTTTGTTAATGTTTGTTAATGTTTATTCCATTTGTATGCCGCCGTATTCCCGAGAGACTCAGGGCGGCTAACAAGTAAAGGTGAAGGGGAATACAAACAAGAAAACAAAAAGACAAGCAAATTAAAAACACAACAACAGTTGCAACAATTCAAGTGGGGCTGGGAACTCATCAGCCCCAGGCCTGCCGGAACAGCCAGGTCTTAGTGGCTTTGCGGAAAGCCTGAAGGGTGCTGAGGGTCCGGATCTCCACGGGGAGATCGTTCCAGAGGGCCGGAGCAGCCACAGAGAAGGCCCTCCCCCGAGAGGTCGACAGTCAACATTGGCTAGCAGATGGTATTCGGAGGAGGCCTAATCTGTGGGATCTAATTGGTCGTAGGGAGGTAATTCGCAGGAGGCGGTCTCTCAAGTACCCAGGTCCAATACCATGTAGGGCTTTAAAAGTAACGACTAGCACCTTGAAGCGCGTCTGGAGCCCAACAGTCAGCCAGTGCAGCTCGCAGAGGATAGGTGTAATGTGGGTGTACCGAGGTGCACCCACAATTGCTCGCGCGGCTGCATTCTGGACAAGCTGAAGTCTCCGTTTTACAATATAACTACATTTTGGAAGATATTTTGAATTATTACAGAAATTTCATAAAATCCTTCAGTTCAGAGGTTTCTCTTATCATGGAAATTGAAGAACCTTTCGATTATTTTAAGGTCCAACTTTGAAAGATTAGCATAGTTCTGTTACAGCTGTGCAAAAATAATGGACCAGGTTGCGCAATGAAGTTTACTGCTTTGAAATGTGAATTCATATAAATGAGATCATGAAGGAGTGTTGCCTGAATTCTCCATTTTCAGATCATAGTTGTAATAAAATTCAGGAATTTGATAGACATTTTTGAAATGAGTGTGTATATATGCTATGTGAGCAATCCCTGGAGCTCAAACTAATTAAGTGACTGAAGCTCCTCAGTAATGCATAGAAAGAATAGAATTAAGCTGCCTTCCCTCCCTCCCCCCTCTCTCTTTCATAAGTATGCCACAAAAGACAGGTTAGTGGATCTAGAGCAGGAGTCCTCAAAGAGCCATTTGGACCTGTTTACCACAGAAAAGAAAACACCGGGGGCCACAAAACCCGTCCCGTGCCTGAGTATTTCCTGAGCGGCCACAAAACTAGTGTATGCAGTTGAATTAAACATCCTGTTTTTTTCTGAAACTTTTCTTTTCTTGGATTTAACCATGGTGGCCTACCAGGGGTTGAAAAGCTCAATAAATCATGTGCCAGCGGGTGTCGCACATTGGCGGTTGTGACGCATATTTGAAGCAACAGGGAGCTGCAGCAGAGGGATGAAAGAGCCACATGCAGCTCCAGAGCCACTGATTGCTGACCCCTGATCTAGAGGCTCTGCATAAAAAGGAATATCACATGGCAGTGATTGGGTGCCCTGCTATTGTTTTTCCTCTACAAGGGGCTTTACATGTTGTCAGTGTGGTGACACAAACAATAAGCACATAGTAAAGGAGATGTAATAAACTGTGGGAAACAGGGAGTTGGTAGGACATTATGGAGAAATGTGGGTTGAAAAAGAAATCTAACAGGTCTGCTATTAGCATTTTTATAGTATTCATTTTGTGAACTACGAACTACTGAACTGAGAATTTTCCCCTCTTAACTACATTTACTGAAAATCCTTCATTCTCCTGTGTGCTGCTCCGGGAATCCAATCATGGGTTAACTTAGCCCTCTAGCCTTGAGACTGAGTATGCAAATTTCAAAGTCACGCCTCCTCTGACTGGACTTCCGTTTCCATTCAGTTTCTCTTACTCAGTCCAAGCCTACAGACCTATTTCAATTCCCTCTTGACTAATTGATAATTTCTCAGGATTAATACTGGATTTCCTTGGTTTTCATTGTGGATTTCTTGCTGGTTGGAGGTAAAGCGGCAGTTTTCTGCCAGCCGATTCCTCTCTCACTACTCCCTTTGCAGGGATATCGGATTACTGCAGCTGGAGCGTGGGGCGATCTTGCCGTTCCCAAACGGCTTCTCCGCCTGTCCTCCCTTTAAGTTTGGCGCGCAGGGAAGCTGAGTCTCTCCAGCGCCGCCTTCCCACACCGGATAGCACCCGCCTACGGGCGCGGTCAGATCCGAAGCTGTGGCTTATCGGGGCTGTTCCTCTCCTCCCCCCTGCCTCCCTCCCTTCTGCCCTCGCTGGAGCGGCTGCCGGAGGATTGCATGGATCGGCTGTTTGGGATTTCTCCCTGCCGTTTCTTTTAAATTTCGCGCCTTTGATGCCGGCTGCCTTATTTGGAAGCAACTTCACGCATGCGTGATAATGTCTGGGGATGAGAAGGCAGAATTTATTCGCGCGCTTGAGTCTGCGCACTGCTTTCGCCCCTCCCTTTTCCCTCACTCGAGGTTGCTGACTCAGGAAGGAGGTCGCTTCTCTCTTTGTCTCTGCTTCCACGTGACGTTCTTGGCGAGTGCTTTGCAATTGCATTCCTTTGTTTAGCTGATTGAGCTCTTTCAAATTCATACTATGGCTGATCAATCGGTAGTGCAAGGTACTGTCGGGCCAGTTTCTGAGCCCCGTTCCCCTGGCGAGGGGGGGGATAACCCTGGGCCTAGCAAGGCCACGACCAGGGCTTCCAGTAGCAGGCCTCGAGCCTCATCTACTGTTCGGGATAAGTCGCACAAGCGCAAAGATAAGGCCAAGGCTCCCCCCAAGGCATCTGGGGCTCCCATTTGTTCCCCTCCGGTTCTGATTCAGCAGCCTGTTTCTCCGGTGCGAGTCGTTGAGCAGGGTTGGTCCCCTGATATTCAGCTTCCCCAGGCCCCTCTTCCTGAGGTAGGGGTTTTCGGGCCTCAATCTCCCCCAATTATTTCTGAGGCTAGTGGGGCTTCTCTTCGTTCGTCTCCACGCGCTGGGCCTTCTGCCACATTCACCCCCACAGCTGCAGGCCTCAGGCCTCTGGAGGGCCAGGATTTGGGCCTTCCTGCTGATTTTTACAGCATGATCTCAGAGGCTATTTCCAGAGGGGTGGATGCGGAATTAATGCGTAGATCCCAGGCCTCCAGGCCTACTATGGCCTACTCGGGCCTGGCTCCTCAGGCAGTGCAAGGGGATTCTTCCATCCTGCAAACGGATCCTCCTTCCCCTTTCCCCTCTGTGTTTAGTGCACAATCTCCTTTAGTGGAGGAAGGTGAAATCCCGGATAGGGATTTTTCTGGTGATGAGGGCCTACCTATGGATCAGCCTACTGCCCCTGGGCTCTTCAGGCACACTCTTTTCAAGTCTCTGCTGTATAAGGCCAAGACTACCGCCCACATGGGGGAGGCGGTTTCTGGAGAAAGTGCTGCTGAGGGCCTGGATGCCACCGAGCGGCTCTTTGCTGAGCAGGTGGCCTTCAGGATTTTATCCCATCTCCCAAGCTTTTTCTTGATTTAATCCAGAAGCAGTGGGATGAGCCGACCGCAGTTAAGCCTCCAGGGTCCGGAGATAGGAAACTTTACACATCTTCCCCAGAGTTGGAGGCACTCCTCCAGTTTCCCACGGTGGATGCTCCCATTGCTGCTCTTGCTTCACCGGCGTTAATTCCTTCTGAAATTTCAGAAGGTTTGAAGGCCGAGGACCGCAAGGCCGAATCGGTCATTCGTAAAACTCATCAGGCAGCGGCGTGGGCCTTGCGTTCCGCTACTGCAGCTTCCTTCTTTAATAGGACTTCCTTAGTTTGGCTGAGACAACTACAGGAAAGGCTGGACCCGGAGGAACTGCGCCTCCATCAGGATGTCACCAAGCTGATAGCGGCCTTAGAGTATTCTGCAGATGCCACCCTTAGCGCGGCAAAATTTGCATCCCGAGCCGTGGTTTCCAATGTGGCCTCTCGCCGCTTGCTCTGGCTCCGCCACTGGCAAGCTGATGTCAAATCTAAGTGGCGCCTAGCATCCACGCCCTTCAAGGGCGGGGCCTTGTTTGGTGCAGTGCTGGATCCCATTCTCATTGAGACTCGGGACAAACGCAAGGTGCTTCCCTCCACCAGCGCCCGTGTACTTAGGAGGCCACAGCCTTATAGTAGGCGGCAGCCCTTTCGGTCTGGGGACTCGGGGTTTACTTCCGCCCCCTATGTCCCCAACTACACCAGGGGGTTCTCCCAGGCACAGGACCGTGGCCAGGACCGAGCTGGGGCCAGAGACAGGGGGCGCCAGCAGGGTCAGGCGCAGAGTAGACGGTCCTCCCGAGGAGCGGGCAACCGTTCCTTTCGTAGATACCGCTGACTCGCAGGAGGTAGGGGCCATAGGAGAACGTCTCTTGGCCTTCGCCCACCAATGGGCGGAGCTCACATCAGACGCCTGGGCCCTTCAAGTGGTGAGCTTGGGTCTCACTCTAGAATTTCTATCCATCCCCCCGAGGAGGTTCATCAGGTGCCCTGTGCCCAGGTGCCCGTCGAAACGGCGCCTTATGGACGCCGAGATATTCCTTCTTCTCACCATCAGGGCCATAGAACAGGTACCCAAGGGGCAGGAAGGCCTAGGGTTTTATTCCATCTTGTTCCTGGTACCAAAGAACTCCGGGGGATGGAGGGCAATCCTAGATTTGAAACAGCTCAATCAGCATATCAAATACCAAAAATTCAAAATGCAGTCTCTAAAGAGCATATTGGCTTCCATCCGCCAAGGCGACATGATGACTTCCATAGACATCAAAGAAGTGTACCTCCATGTGCCCATTCATCCGGCACATCGGAAGTTCCTGCGGTTTCACTTCAACGGCCGCCATTATCAATACCGGGCCTTGCCATTCGGCCTCTCCTCGGCCCCGCGCACGTTCACCAAACTTCTGGCAGTGTTGGCAGCTTCCCTTCGCTCAATTCCAATACGCATCAATTGTTATTTAGACGACGTGTTGGTGTTGTCGCCTTCTCGAGATCAGGCTCTCCGAGACCTACAGGTCACGATGGACTCATTGCGAAACCATGGGTTTGTCCTCATCCTGCCCAAGAGCCATCTGCGTCCAACCACGTCCCTCCTTCATCTGGGAACCACCATCAACTCGATGTCGTGCGAGGTTTTCCTGTCCCCGGAAAGGAGGCAGAGCATATACCATCTGGCGCATCATGTGCTATCTCAACGGCGAGTACCACTGCTGTTGCTGTCCAAACTGCTAGGAAAGATGATCTCCTGCATCGGCGTGGTGCCCTGGGCCAGGTTCCATGCGCGCCCTCTCCAGTGGTTTCTGCTGCCCTTCCAGAGAGCGCATACCAGTCATTCCCACATCAAGGTGCAGCTTCCGGGCAAGGCCAGGTGGTCCCTGCATTGGTGGATGTCGTCCAGGCTCCTCCGGGGATGTCCATTCAAGGAGCCGGACCGCGTTCAAGTTACAACGGACGCCAGTTTATTTGGATGGGGGGCCCATGCCCTGGACAGAGTGGCCCAAGGTCGCTGGTCAGATCAGGAGCTGACGAACAGCATAAACTGGCTGGAGTTGCGGGCCATCCGTCTAGCTCTCCTGGAGTTTCGGGACATTGTATCTCATTGCCATGTGTTAATTTTGACCGACAATGTGGCCTCCAAGGCCCACATCAACCGCCAAGGGGGAACACAGTCCAGAGCTCTGATGCTGGAAGCGGAAAGGTTGTTCCATTGGGCGGAGCCCAGACTCTCATCGATTCGGGCGGAGCACATCTCGGGCGAAGCCAACACTCAGGCGGACTGGCTGAGCAGAGCGACTGTGGATCAGGGGGAGTGGCAGCTCCACCCCATTCTCTTCCAGGAACTCTCTCGCCGCTTCGGCCTACCCGAGGTGGATCTGTTTGCTCACCCGCACAACGCGCAGCTTCCCCAGTTTTACTCCCGATACCAGACTCCGGGGGCGGAGGGAGTAGACGCTCTACGCAGTCGGTGGCCGGCCGGCCTTCTTTATGCCTTTCCTCCTCTCCCGATCCTTCCGTCGGTCATTCAGAAGATCTTGACGGAACAGGCGGAAGTACTGCTGGTCGTTCCGATGTGGCCCAGACGTCCCTGGTACGCAGACCTCGTCCATCTGTCCGTTTCGCGTCCTTGGAGGATTCCGGACGACCGGATTCAGCTCAACCAAGGGGCTCTCCTGCACCCGAGCCCTCAGCTGTTGCAGTTAGCCGTGTGGCACGTGAGCGGGCGATGCTAGCGGCCCTTCACTATTCGGATGAAGTAATTTCTACCATTCAAGCGGCCCGTCGCCCGTCAACTACCCGTATTTACGAGGCTACCTGGCAGGCCTTCTGTCGGTGGTGCCGGCGCACCGGGGTCGATCCCATCAGGGCCTCGGTGCCCCAAGTTCTGGATTTCTTGCAGTCCGGCCTCAACAAAGGGTTGGCGCCAAACACGCTTCGCCGTCAGGTCACAGCCTTGTCGACGGTGGTCGGGGGTGGCCAAGGCCGCTCCTTATCTCAGCACTCGCGGGTTCGGACCTTCCTTAAGGGTGCTTCCAACTTACGACCGCTGACGGTACACCGTTATCCCACGTGGGATTTGGCCTTGGTTCTCAGGGCCCTAACAGCTGCCCCCTTTGAACCTCTCCATTCCATCAGCCTCCGATTATTGACGCTCAAGACGGCTTTTCTGGTGGCCATAACATCGGCCAGGAGGGTGTCAGAGCTAGCAGCCCTTTCTGTTCGTGCGGATCTTTGCATCTTCCACCCGAACAAGGTGGTGCTTCGTTTGGATCCGACCTTTCTTCCAAAGATAAACTCGTTGTTTCACAGAACTCAGGAACTTGTCCTGCCGGACTTTTGTCCTCACCCGTCTCATCCGCAGGAACGCCAGTGGCACCATCTGGATGTTCGCAGGGCTCTTCGTCGCTATGTGAAACGTACTGCGTCGTTCCGACGATCAGAGGCTCTGTTCGTCTCCTTCCAGCCGTCTTCAATGGGACAGAAGGTGTCCTCCCACACCATCGGCCGATGGTTGAAAGCTTGCATTGCGTTGGCGTATGACACCCACTCCAGACCGGTTCCAAGGCGGATCACTCCTCATTCCACCAGGAGTGCGGCCACCACAGCGGCCTGGGCGACGCAAGCGTCCGTAGAAGAGATTTGCAGGGCGGCCACCTGGGCGTCGCCCTCACCTTTTATTCGCCACTACAAGATTGATGTCTTTGCCTCGGCTGAGGCGTCCTTTGGGCGGAGAGTGTTGCAAAGGGTCCTTCCGTCTGCGGAGGAGCCTGACCAGCCTAGCTCCCGCCCTGGGACTTAATTGCTTTGGCATATCCCATGATTGGATTCCCGGAGCAGCACACAGGAGAATGACCGTTGTCTTACCTGAACGGTCCTTCTATGGGTGCTGCGAAGGGAATCCAAACCCGCCCGCAGTTTCGGCTGGTCAGGGCTCCATTTTGATCGTGACTCTGTGACTTTCTTATTCTGACTGGACTCGACTAGGTAGTGCCGGATGGCCTGCGGCTTGATTGACAATTGACATATTGTTCCTTCGGTGGACTTCGTACGAGAACTGAATGGAAACGGAAGTCCAGTCAGAGGAGGCGTGACTTTGAAATTTGCATACTCAGTCTCAAGGCTAGAGGGCTAAGTTAACCCATGATTGGATTCCCTTCGCAGCACCCATAGAAGGACCGTTCAGGTAAGACAACGGTCATTTGCCACTGGTTGCTTAATGCCCATTCAAAATTACAGTGGACCCAGAATCAGTGCTTTATGGCTCAGAAGGCACTTTTGGCCATCATAAAATGTGTCACACTCACCCCTACAGTTATGTGACAGAATTTTAAGTGCTTGGCAATTGACTCACCTTTAGGACTAGTTGCAGAATCCGGTGGTCACATGACTGCAATTTGCAATGTTTATTGCCAGTTTCTGGTAAAAAAAAAAAAAGGCCATTTGAAAAAATGGTTTTGCATTTAAAATTGTGAATTTTGCAAAACAACTGTGGTGATTCACTGAAAATCTGCCACAGAAAATGTCGTGAAATGGAGTCTGGTTATGTAGGGCCCTCAACTTATAACCGAAACAATTTAGGATGAAAAATCCAGTCCCAATTCGGATTGTAAGTCAAGGACCCATTTTATTAAGAAGTAATGAATTTCTCTTGGGGTCAATTGTTTTCTCATGGTGATCCAGATGTCCTCAGCACGTCATGAATTTACCTGATTCAATGGCTGTCTACCTACTATGACAGTAATAAGCAGGGAGTAAGCACTTATTGAAAAGAATCAGTACCCTGTAAATCTGAAAAGGTAGATCTCATTTAGTGACCATTCACAGTTACCGTAACTTTATAAGTTATGACCTTCTGTTCTGACCTAGGCTTCCCCAGCAGCACGAAGCCGAGTCCTTATACCGATTAACCACTTTATTTAATTTACAGTGAATTCCTCTCCAGCAAAGTCCCAGCCCATAGTCTTTCAAGAAAGTTCACAATTACCAACCTTTAACAGGCTTGGAGAGTGGCCAGGCTGATATATTTCAGATGCCACAATACTTCGCAAGAATGCAGGAATGAACTAATTGTCTCCTGCAAATATCCCTCCCCCTTTTGCTCCTCTTTTATTCCCTATGGGAAGGGCCATTCACCATCCACCTGTGGCCTTACTCCCAAGTCAACCCTTGTTCCTTAGCTGTTCCCTTCATCTGGCAACTCTGTGCATGCACATACTGGAAACAGGTTCCAGCTGTTCATCTGCCTCATTGATGTCTGACTCCGAAGGCAGCTGATAACTTCCAGACAGCCCTGGACCCATCTCTGCCTCTGACGCAGAGCACTTGTCAGAGCCTTCCCCAGGCTCCAGGACTACACCCATGTTCCTTCCTAACCTCCTCACTATCCGAATAAGATTGTAAAGCACAGTCTTGGTAGTACTTAGTGACTGCTTTACTTAACAATTAAGTTTCCAGTTCTAAACATGGTCTCCAAACATGGACAGCCTGTACTTGAAAGCTACATGCATCCAAACTTCAAAAACTCATTTGATTTGGCTTACACCACCCAAATCCTTAAACTACTGAACAAATATCTAATCAGTTAACATGAGAAATGTTTTGAGAGAAACAAAACCAAACTGCCTGGCTCAGTCTTAAGAAAAGTGGAAATCAGCTTGCTTCAGAATAAATACATGCTTCATTTGAAGAACAAAATTAAAAGTTGAATAAGCTTAATTTGCAGCTGGAACACAACCCAACAAAGGGCTATTTGTAGGTACATTTGTACTGACTCACATCATGTAATGAGAAAATATTTTCAAGTTACTTAATGTGATGTATTGAAAAACTATTGATTTGATAGTTAGATTGCTTTGACTAGATCATATAGAGGAAGTTTTGCAAACTATGGCATGAAAATCATTCTATTGGAGGGAAAAAAATGAATATGGGACCATCAGATGTCCATATCCTATAAATGTTGAAACATAGCTGATAGTTTGTTTATATAAATTTAACCAATGGAATCTAATATATGCTTTGATTATGCTTGGCTCACCTGCACATCATATTCTCATATTCTTAACAGCATTAAACTTGCTCTTTCCTTGTTTCTCTCTTTTGCATGCTTCATCGCTTTTTATATTATATCAGGATCAAAAACGTGTAGATGGCACAACTCGCGAGGTGAAAAAAGTTAGAAAAGCAAGGAACAGGCGCCAAGAGTGGAATATGATGGCCTATGACAAAGAACTTAGACCAGACAACAGGTTGTCTCAGAATATTTACCCTGGAGCATCTTCTGAAGGGTCTCTGTCCCCCGAAACTAGGTCTGTTGATAATAAGATTTATATATTCAGTGGTGCTTAGTATCCTTCATCTGTTGCAGATTTATAACTTCCACTTGCACAGATAGACAAGTTCATTTCGTGATTGTTCAAACTTACAACGGCACTGAAAAAAGTGATTGATGACCATTTTTCACACTTATGACAGTTGTAGCATCCCTATGGTCAAGTGATTTACATTTGGATGCTTGACAACTGACTCACAGTTATGACAGTTGCAGTGTCCCGGGGTTAGGCGACGATCTTTTGTGTCCTTCCGGCAAACAAAGTCAATGGTGAAGCCAGATTCACTTAATCGTGTTACTAATTTAACAACTGCTGTGATTCACTTAACAAATGGGGCAAGTAAAGTCATAAAATGAGACAAAATTCATTTAACAATTTTTTTCATGTGGTAACATAAATTCTGGGCTCAATTGTAGTCATAAGTTGCAGACTACCAATATAAGAAAGGTATATCTTTCTTTTTCCGTTTGGATTGTTTTGGCAATTTGGTGTCTGCGTTTTTCTAAATTAAATTAACCATGAAGACTTATTTTTAAAATATTTATTTTTTTGCAACAGCCGATTGTAGCAAAAAAAAACAACCATAGAAATCTGGGACAGGAAATGTCTCAAGCACTGTGTGCTTAAAGCTGAAGCGTTAAAAACATTCACGATATATCAAATCTCTGTATCTGTTGCCTTTGAGCTAAGCCAGAGGACTCTATGCTCAAATAGAATCAGAGGTGAGTTTCAACATTTTTTAGCAAGGGGTTCTCTGCCCAGTTGCTGGGTGGGCGTGGCTATAGTGGGTGTGGCCTAGTCAGCCTTCTGCACCACCGGGGGGGGGGGGCATTTTTGCCTTTCCCCAGAGTCCGGAGGCTTTCTTCAAGCTCCGGGAGGGTGAAAATGGCCTCCCCCAGGCCTGTTTCCGACCTTCCAGAATTTCCAGGAGGCCTGTTTTCTCCTCCCTGAGCCTCTGTGTGGGATTTGTACTTACCTGGCATCCCAAATGGGCTGCGTGGAGACTCCTGGGATGGGAGGGGTAGGGGTGGGGCTGCCAGGGGTGGGATTTGCGGGTTCACCAAACTGGGCAGCTCCTTAGTTAGAGGATCGCCTGAACCCATGCAATCCCACAACAGCCCACCCCTGAGTACAGTGTTTAAATTAGATTGGCCAGGCATTATTTCATTTTTTTTCTTCTACTTGGTTTGAAGAAAACAACAAATATAACAAATAGTGCAGCAGCCCACAAATTTCACTGTTCCATTAACATCTGTTGTGGCTTGCTTATGTCATGTTGTATTCATTTTAAAGCTTGGGCATATAAAAGCAGAGGTTTTTGTAACTAACTATTGCATGATCAAGTTTTAAAACAAATGTTCTTTTTTAAATATTTCCAGAATTTCTAGCCAATAGGTTGTTTTGTCTGCATTAAGAAGAGATTTTTCAGTCTAATATTTTGTGTGATATTCTGATAACAAGTTCTGATCTCTCCATCTGAAAGAGTCATCTTTTTCTACCTTTCTTTTATAATCCTACTGATTCTGTTATCACATCTTTTCAAGCCTTTTTGGCCAATGCCTTTGTTCTGACTGTATGTATTTGTTGCTTGGCAAAATAAAAAATTGCCTTGCTTTGTTGTAAACAGATGGCTGTAAGCAAGAGTTCCATTAAAAGAAATACACCTAGGTTCAAAACAGGTTTTTCTTTTATTTATCTTGCATGGAAAACAAATGTTACATCGTTCTATATAACATATGCCCATCTAATGTAACTCTTGGCATATGAAATTCTCATGTTTCCATCCTGTATGTAATCCCTTTTTGTTATGATTTATATTGTGCCCATTATGATTCAGAGAGAGAGGCACAAGCTGAATTCAAGCCGGCACCATCAAGTTAATGTGAGAAAAGTAAGGACCAGGAAAGAAGAGTGGGAGAGAAAGAAAATGGGCATTGAGTTCATAAGTGACATACAGAAACAAGAGCAGGCAGGAGGCACAAAAGAGTCCCAGATGCCCAAAGGGTTTGTCTTTTTGTTTTATTGAAAGCGCTTTGTTAACTCCCTGGCTTTCCATCTGAATAAGATGATGAGCATCTGCTTCACTTTTTTTTTAACCATAGGACAATATGGCATAATTTGTTTTACTAATTTAACTTCTCTAATTTAACTTCTCTGCAGCATAGGGATGCAAGGACAATTGCTGCTTGGTCTTAACTACTAAGTACTAAAAGGTTTGCTGTTTTCCAAGCTTTGTGACCAGCTAACAGTTCTCTCTCCCCTCATTAGATAAAGTTACTTTTATGCAAAAACAATTCCGGTATATAAGCGGTATATAAGTCTACTGCTATTGCTATAATTCCCAGGAAAAAATTAACATTTTGGATTGGGGTTGATTTTGATAAAATGCAATAATCTGCCTTGATAGTTTTACTTTCATTTTTTCATTTTTTTTCTTCGTAATGTGGCTTGTCCGTCTTCCTTGTTGGAATGTATATCCTATAATTTGAAAATTAGAGTAAAGTTGTTTTTGTGTATGTGGCTTACATTTAATGTTGCAGTAATATTTAATGTTGTACTAATCTCACCTACTAACAAACTGTGAAATGTTAAATAGATAATCTTTTAAATTGAGTGAGTTTAACTATATTTTGTTCATGGCTCCCCTTATTCTTGTTTCTAATTTCAGATCCCACGCTTCGGATATTACCAGTTATTCATATCCTGCTACTCCAAATCATTCACTTCATCATCAACTTTGCTATGTGCCTTCATGTGGAACAGGAGATGGATCTCAGTTTATGCTTGCAAAACAGGGCCTTGAACATGAATATAGGTTATCTTCTACTACAGCGCAACATGCTACTTTGAATAGGCCTCAAGAACCACCTCCAGCCCCACCCCAAATCTTAGATGGTGCTCTGGGCACTGTTACATTGATACCAGCAGATTATGGGTAAATAGCTCATGTTAGACCAGGGTTCCCCAACCTTTCTGGCTTTGCGGACCAGTGGAGGGGAGGGAGAGACAGGTGGTTCTGCTCGAGCAGTGGCCAAGTGCATGTGCCGTGCATGTGTAACTCCATTTGTGCAAGCGGTGGGCAGATGTGCCTGCTACTCACACAAATGGAATGCAAAAGTGGGGTGTGTGTGCGCATGCTCCCACCCTGCTTTGGAACATGAATTAATTGATTGTTACATTGCGTACTTAATTGATATTTCAACTAACAAGTATTTTGTCCTGTTTTACGCATAGGATGATCGCAGCTCAGATGATGGATTATTACAATTCTTCAGGAGGCTCAGCCCCTGCATCACCGCTTATGATTCCTTCTGCACAGACTGCTTTTGTTAGTCCTCTACAAATGCCTGTGCTACCTACCCATTCTGGACTAATGGCTGGTACATTGTATTCTGGCACTCTTCATCTTCCTCCTTCCGGGCATATTGTTACAGCTCCTGCTCCTCCTGGCCCACCTCCTCTTCCTCCAGGCCCTCCTGCAGGATCTTCTCTCTCATCGTCTCCATTGCACACTCCTGCAGTAGCTGAGGTTAAAATGCAGGAGTCTATCCAGTCACCCATCAGTGGGGCTCGAAGTGATCTTCTTGCTGCTATTCGGATGGGTAAGACTTCCAAAACCTGAGCTGTGATTTTAAGTATCACAGGCTTTGGGCATTCAGTGCTTGCATGATGTAAGACCATGATGGTCCAGGTGGCATGCAGAGCCCTCTCTGCCGGCACGCCAGCCATTGCCCCAGCCCAGCTTCACTGTGTGTGCACCTCCCGCCAGCCAGCTTGTCTTAGGGTCTCTGCTGCACGTGCGAGGGGGGAATGGGGGGCATGTGGGGGACACACACGTGTATGTATGGAGGGTGGGGTGCATGCGCAGGGGGCACTCACTTTGCATTTTGGGGATTGCGCCCATGCGCTTATCCCCCGTGCCCCATTTTGGGTCTGGAAGGCCTTCTGCACCAACCAGGAAGCCAAAATGGGGCACGGGCACAGCACGAGGCCACCCCGTGCCCCATTTTGGGCCCGGAAGGCCTCTTGCACCAATCTAGAAGCCAGAACAGGGTGTGGGGGCACAGCATGAGGCCACACCGCGCCCCATTTTGGGCCTGGAAGGCCTGCACTAACAAGGAAGCCAAAAATGGGAGGGGGGCATGCATTGCATTTTGGGGGTTTGGGCACACATTGACACACACACATGCTTTGGGTACTCAGCACCAAAAAGGTTAACCATCACTGATGTAAGATCTCTGTTCCACATGTGTTCGCTAGGCTGAAAGCTGTTTTTCAGCTTTCTTGTTTTTGGTTGCATTTATTGTTTTCTTTTGATGAACAACCGTCAGCCACAGAGGTACGCTGTGGTTGCTCTTGAACTGCTTTTAAATGCTTGCCCAATCTTTCTCAACATGGTATCTTCCAGATTTATTAAATTTGTCCCACGTGGACTGTACCATTTGGACAGCCTGACTGGTAAATGATGAATGTTTAGGTCAACCTATTATGTAGGAATAGCTTAGGAGGCTCATTTGAAGCAGAAGGGAAACTTGCTTCTTCCTCCCCTGCAGCTCTTTCCTAGCAGCAACTCTCTTGTTACACCCACCAGCGAGACAGTTTGTCTGTTTTGCTGCCATCTTGCAAAAAGGCAGTGATGTTAATTTGATTCTTAGCAAAAAAACAAGGAAGATAGGGTGCTTTCTTTTCTCTCCCAGTGAGGAGAAAAAGTGGCCCCTGCAGCCTATTCATAAGTAAGGTCCCTGAGATTTAGGAGAGCCCAGGGGAGGCGGGGAGGCACAAAATATATGCTGGGTATAAGTGAAGGAAGTTGTTGGGTGTGTGTACATGCATGGACACTATAACCTTTCTTGGATAGACCTGAGTGTGTAATTATGTATTTAAATACATCTGAAAGTATCAAAAAGCATATGAACAATATAGATTTTTATGTAAATAGATATTAGGAAGTATTTAAGTCCTAAATTGAATAGATCAGTGATGGCAAATCATTTTTGGCTGCCGTGCCAAAAGCGAGGGGAGCACAGGGTGGGTCGTGCACTGGTGTACCACACCAATAATGCTATCTGTGCCCCCCCCCGCAGTGCGGGCGCATGTGCACAATCAGCGAAACCCTCCCTCCCCCGCTTTTGACGCAGTTTTTTCGCCTTCCCCAGGCTCCAGAGGCTTTTTAGGAGCCTGGGGACGGCGAAAGTAGCCCTCCCCCCCCCCTCCGGAGGCCTCAAGAGCTTCCCTGAAACCTCCGGAGGGCAAAAAATGGACCTTCCGAGAACCCGGAAGTTCGGGAATGGTGACTTCGGGTTTGTTTGTAGGACTATTTTTTGCCTTCCAGAGCCTTCAGGGAAGCCTCATGAAGGCTCTGGAGGTCGAAGATCGGCTCTATGAGGAAACCGGAAGTCCATTCCTGAACTTCCGGTTTGCCCATAGGACTGGTTTTTTGCACTTTGAACACTTAAGGGAAGCCTCTGGAGGGCAAAAACTGCCTCAAAATATGGCGCATGCGCACTGGCCAGCTGACATGGCATCGCCTCGCGTGCCCTGACAAATGGTTCCGCGTACCACCTTTTCGCCATCACGGGAATAGATAATCCACAAAGAATAATATTCCATTGAATGATGAGCTGTTTATACCACAAATCCTTATTGGAAAAATACACTCTAAAAATATAGACATTGCCCTTGTTGAAGCTTTTATCATATGAAATAAGTCATTGGGTTTAAATAAGCAAGTCATCAATAGGGACATTTGACTGCAATTTTTAAAAAAATATTTTCATGCTTGGAAAGACTATGATGTACTAATTATGATAATTCTGGTACATTTCCATGAATGATTCAATCCTGTGTATTTTTAAGCTTTTTAAGGGAAAAATGAGCTCAAAAAGTCACTTTTCTTTGCTTGTCTCAGGAATCCAGCTGAAAAAAGTACAGGAGCAGCGTGAACAGGAGGCCAAGCGTGAGCCAGTTGGAAATGATGTGGCCACAATTCTTTCTCGCCGGATTGCAGTGGAATTCAGCGATTCAGATGATGAGTCCGAATGTGATGACAATGACTGGTCAGACTGAAAATGGGTGTGCGGCACCAATGTATTCCAGTGAACTGACCTAGAAAATCATTTATAGCCTACCCTGGCGGTACTGGTATATAATAGAACAAGTAGGCTTCCTTGGGGATGTTCAGATTGATCTAATTTAATTGCTTTAGATCAGTGTTTCTCAACTTTGTGAATTCAAGATGTCTGGACTGGTTCACCGACAAATACGTGCACGACAAAAGCGTGCCGAGAAAACCGCGATGTCAAAATCGCGCCCACATAGGTGCGCCAACAAAAGAGCGCCAGCAGAAGCGCGCCATCAATAAACACCGCGGAAACAACGTAAGAACCCTAAACCTAACCCTAACCCTTACCTTAACCCTAATCACGCTTCTGTCGGTGCTCTTTTGTCGGCGCCCCTTTGTGGGCGCGCTGTCGACATCGCGGTTTTATCACCGCAGTTTTGTCGGCGTGCTGTTGTCGGGCACGCATTTGTCAGGTAACGGTCTGGACTTCAGTGCCCAGAATTCCCCAGATGGTATGCTAGTTGGGGTATTCTGGGAATTAAAGTCCTGACATCTTAAAGTTGCCAAGGTGAAGAAACACTGCTTCAGATCATAGTGTTTCTGCAGATGAAAAAATGAACTTTTACTTTCAGTTTTTGCTGCATTAATTGCAGCAAAGCAGTTTTTCTTTACAATAAATATGTATAATTATTTTTACTATTTGAATATTATAAGCAATTCCTTTACTATGGCAAAGTAATATCTTTAAGCAATGAATTGTCGTTGATTCTTCCATTTTGACTCACCTTCATTAACATGCAAAAACTGCTAGCAGCTAATTATTTCTTTATTTAAAAAAAAACAAAAACCTCCAGAATTACTGCCAGAATCTTTTGAATGAGTTTCTGTTCACCATAATTATGTTTCCAAATATTCTGGATTTGGATCTATTCAAATAGCATATATGGAGAAGTAGGTTGACATCAGCATAAAAACAGCCATGCAAAACCAACTGGAAGGGCGATACAGAATGAATCTGAATGATTTTGCACAATACTGTGGAATGCCAAATGCCTTCCCTCCTTGCTAATTTGATTCAGCTTTCATAATCTATTTTTTAAATTCATCCAGTTTATGCTGAGCATATTGACCTTATGGTTCAGTGAATAATGTAATTGAATTTATAGATATATTTATGAATAGTTGGGCTCCAAAGATACAATCGATTAACTACCCAGGCTCCTCTTGCCCCCTTACTATGTGTTAATGGCCTCGTTTATGATTGGTTTCTTCATCCAAATACATCCCTAATTATTGAAATGTATGTTCCAAATTGATTAATATAATTTTCTTACTTCTCACATGTTATTTAAAGGGCTGCTTATATTACATATAAGGTAGACTCATAATGCCTTTGGCCAGCCTCTAAAAGTGAACTGGAGTCAGCATTTTAAAAATGGCAGTTTCTATTTACGTTTCATGTCTACCTTAATTTACTTTATACTTTTCAATTACTTTGAAATTATTCAGGGTTGAAAACAGAATGGGATTTACCTTCTATGTCTATGGCAGGACTAGAATTCACAATTTTATTGTTGCTTCCAAATTTTTGATTCTATGAAACGGTGTTATCATTTTTTGAGGGAGTAGGACTTAGCAGTGTCCAGAAAATGCCCTTTCCTCATTGGGTGCCACTTTACCTGTAGTTTTATTATAACGGGCAGAACAAAGGGACATCTGCTGCTAAACCTCTTTTGTAGTAGGTAAACTACCACCAATTTTCAGTTATTAAATCTCAGGATTGAACATGTAACAATCCAGAGTTAAGGGACTGAACATCAAAAGAACGATTGGTTTATCTTGGTCTGTTTTTTTAGTGTTGTTAATTCTCTTGCTCCTATCATTACTTATTTGCCTAGAGAAATTAAGACATGGTATATATGGCCAGTATAATATGCCAGGTCAGTTAATAATGAGGCATCCTTTATTTATGGCCTCGTTGGAGAAGAGCAGGCTGATTGGTATTCGTCATCAAAACCTGGCTGACTCCCGAAAGGGAAGTTTCCATCTTGGAGATATGTCCAGCTGGATTTAGGCTTTTGACTCTGTCAAGACCCCAGGGTAGATGAAGTGGAGTAGAAATAATCCTCTGAGAATCTCTTTTGGCCTTTAGGGGACCTGCTCCACAAGTTTCTAGATATAAGACCCTGTCTTGAAAGGGATCGTGGGATGGGACCATGAGATTGTTGCTCCTGTACCTATCTTCCTGCTGCATAATGACCTCCCTGCCTCTGCTGTTGGAGGCCATCTCAATGGCACGGTATTGTGTAGGTTTGTGTTGAATATCCAGACTATTCTATTCTGTCCTAAAGGGCCAGCAACAGTCTATGCTGCGCCCTGCTTGGCTGGGACGCGGCATAGACTGTTGCTAACCAGCCAGTGTGTCCTGATTGGCCCAGGTACTGCATCAGCAGTTGCTGTGCAGTACTCGGCCCCTGATTGGTGCTAACTTGCTACATTCTTATTATAAATATCCTGGCGCGAGCTTGCCTATTTTGAATCGCTGTCATCTTTCTTCTAAATAAATATCTTGTTCTTTGCACATCCATGGCTCTTGCGTTTCCATCCACCCACCCAATCTTTAAAACTGGTGACGAAGGTGGGATCCGCGATTCCCGCAGGGCCTGGAACAAGAGAAAACAGCCAGTCGCAGCCACGCGAATGCTTTTCTTTGGCTGAACTCCGGGAGGCTACCCGGTCTACCTCGCACAACTCCAGAAGTAGCTGCCGCCCAAGGCCAGCAGCAGCAGCAGCAGCAGCCATCATCACCGTTGGACCCTGCCAGCGTCTACGCCAACTTGGCATCACCCAGGCGCGGCCTCCAGCTCGCCCGAGGGGGGCCGTCTGCGCTCACCCTCGTCTGGAGCCGCTGCCGATGCTCAAGGACGAGCCACGGACAGCACGGCCTCCGATGGGGTCTGCCTGCCTGCCTGCCTGCCTGCAAAGCCTGCATGCCTCCTGAAGAGTTGCCTGCCTCCACTGCCTTTCCAGCCTACCCAGAGCCCCCGAAGCAAGTTCTACCTCTCAGCCTCAACCGCTTCTCCACCTGGCCACCGCCTGCCTGCCTTCTGAGCGAGAAGCCCCGGGGAACCGGCCAGGAGAGAGGGGGGAAAGGAAGAGGCCTCGGGAGAAGGCCAAGCGGCATGCCCCAGCCCATCCTCTCCTGCCTTCACAGCGCCTGGTTGGCCCAGTCTGCCTCTGCGGGGCCAGCGACTGCCGCCACCGGCCTCTCTGTCTTGCCTCCCCCGAAGGCTGCGGGCACGTCTGCCGATCCTGGAAGCGCCTATCAGTCTGAGCCTCACACTCACCTCCTGGCTTGCAAGGCTTTTCTTGGAGGTGCTGGGCAGGTTGCAAGGAACTGCAAACCTCAGGTGAGGGGGCACCTAGCTAGAGGCCGAAGCAAAAGATTTGGTGCTGCCCCGAGACTCTGACAGGAAGGCTTCGATTTCCTCCACCGTACGAGGGACACAAGTCAGCAGTTCCATCCCACTGGCTGTCACCACAATGTCGTCCTCAATCCGTACCCCACCAAAATTTCAGAAACGTGCCAGGACTTCATTGTTGATGAAACAGGCCTGTGCTGGGTTAGCCAAGGCCTGGTCCAAGACATGATCAATGAAATAGATGCGAGGCTCCACGGTCAGCACCATGCCTTCCAGAAGGGTACGGGCCGTTCTCAAACTCTGGAGACCTGGCAGGTCAATGCGATCGACTCCCTCTGGGTAGCCGCCCACGTCGTGAACGTCGATGCCAAGAAAGTGTCCCAGTCCGTGAGGCATAAATACGGCACCCAGGTGGACCTTCACCATGTCCTCAACGCTGCCGCGGAGAAGGCCAATTTTCTTAAGTTCTTCCAGGTGGACTCGGTCTGCCAGATGGTGCATTTCAGGCCAGGCCACCCCTGGCTTGATGCTGCCGAACACCGCCCGGGAGGACCTGTACACGGCCTCGTAGATGGCCTTCTGGTCAGGAGTGAATTTTCCGTTTGCGGGAAAGGTGCAGGTGATATCTGACCCGTAGCAGTAATACTCTCCTCCCATGTCAAAGAGGCAGAGATCTCCGTCTTCAACAGTTTTATCATTTGGAGCTCCAGCATGGCCGTAGTGCAAAACTGAGCTGTTATCGCCACTGCCACAGATGCAGGTGTAGGAAGTGTGCCGCATGCCTCCTTGCTTGTAGCAGTAATGCTGGAAGAGGCTCTCCAACTCATATTCTTTCATGCCGGGTTTTACAGCCTTCATTACCTCTTTATGAGCTTCACTGGAAATTTTATTGGTGTACCGGAGGACTTCCAACTCCATATCCGTCTTAATCACGCGGCATTCTGCAATTTCAGGATGGAGAATTGTATTGTTTACTGTAAACTCGCTGATTTTGTCAAAAGACGCTTCCTTGGTCACGCTTCCACTGTCAGTGTTAATTCCTCGCAGAGTAAGAAGAACGGAAGGGTTTTTCGAAGCCAAAACACTGGCAATCTCATCTGTATAGTGCACTTCGTTAACACTATATTTCTTCTTGTAGTACTCAGGAGGGTGGATCTTTCCCATCCAAACGGCATAGCTCTCTGGAAGCCTCGGGATGAAGAGGATGGTGTTTCCATTGTCAACCTCAATGGCTCCATAGCAGTCGGACTCTGTTACCCCAAAAGTCCAATGAAAGTAGGATTCCTGGCGAAAAACAATGCCTGTATCGGTGCAGTAGCGGTTGGTCTGTTCTCCACCTTGCAAGACGACAATGGCATTTTTGGGAACAGCCTTGTTTGCTCTCAGCTGATCACACAACCGGCTTCTATTCAAGGCGAAAAGTGCTGCCGAGACTCTCAGGGTTTCATTCCCCAGCCAAAACGTTGCCCGCAGGGACTCAGCCATGATGCTCCCGGGAGGCCCGCTTGACAGCTGAGGCCGCGCAGCCTCGGCGCCGCGTAGAAAGGTGAGAGTTTCCCTCCGCAGAAAGTCCTGCCTCTGCTCCAAAACCTGCTCCAAAGCCTTTGCTGCCTGCTGCCTGTCCTCCGAAGCCTCGCCGCCTGCGCACTCGGCTCCGCTCGCACCAGCCTCACACGGCCGCCGTTAGCATCACGACCCAGCGAGAGCCTCCCGAGCCGCAACGACCCCACAGGCACACGATTCCTGACCTGGGCCGAGCAAGGCCGCCGGGACTCTTGTCGGACTTCTCCCCACCACCAAGTAGACTCACCAGCTCGCCAACTTTCTACTACAACGAGGCCTGGGCTGAGGACTACTGCGCATGCTCCACTAGGGTTGCATGCGCAGAACTGGGGGGAAGGGGTGTTGAATATCCAGACTATTCTATTCTGTCCTAAAGGGCCAGCAACAGTCTATGCTGCGCCCTGATTGGCTGGGACGCGGCATAGACTGTTGCTAACCAACCAGTGTGTCCTGATTGGCCCAGGTACTGCATCAGCAGTTGCTGTGCAGTACTCAGCCTGTGATTGGTGCTAACTTGCTACATTCTTATTATAAATACCCTGGCGCGAGCTTGCCTATTTTGAATCGCTGTCATCTTTCTTCTAAATAAATATCTTGTTCTTTGCACATCCATGGCTCTTGCGTTTCCATCCACCCACCCAATCTTTAAAACTGGCGACGAAGGTGGGATCCGCGATTCCCGCAGCGCCTGGAACAAGGGAAAACAGCCAGTCGCAGCCACGCGAACGCTTTTCTTTGGCTGAACTCCGGGAGGCTACCCGGTCTACCTTGCACAACTCCAGAAGGAGCTGCCGCCCAAGGTCAGCAGCAGCAGCAGCAGCAGCCATCATCACCGTTGGAGCCTGCCAGCGTCTACGCCAACTTGGCATCACCCAGGCGCGGCCTCCAGCTCGCCCGAGGGGGGCCGTCTGCGCTCACCCTCGTCTGGAGACGCCGCCGATGCTCAAGGACGAGCCACGGACAGCACGGCCTCTGATGGGGTCTGCCTGCCTGCCTGCCTGCAAAGCCTGCATGCCTCCTGAAGAGTTGCCTGCCTCCACTGCCTTTCCAGCCTACCCAGAGCCCCCGAAGCAAGTTCTACCTCTCAGCCTCAACCGCTTCTCCACCTGGCCACCGCCTGCCTGCCTTCTGAGCGAGAAGCCCCGGGGAACCGGCCAGGAGAGAGGGGGGAAAGGAAGAGGCCTCGGGAGAAGGCCAAGCGGCATGCCCCAGCCCATCCTCTCCTGCCTTCACAGCGCCTGGTTGGCCCAGTCTGCCTCTGCGGGGCCAGCGACTGCCGCCACCGACCTCTCTGTCTTGCCTCCCCCGAAGGCTGCGGGCACGTCTGCCGATCCTGGAAGCGCCTATCAGTCTGAGCCTCACACTCACCTCCTGGCTTGCAAGGCTTTTCTTGGAGGTGCTGGGCAGGTTGCAAGGAACCGCAAACCTCAGGTGAGGGGGCACCTAGCTAGAGGCCGAAGCAAAAGATTTGGTGCTGCCCCGAGACTCTGACAGGAAGGCTTCGATTTCCTCCACCGTACGAGGGACACAAGTCAGCAGTTCCATCCCACTGGCTGTCACCACAATGTCGTCCTCAATCCGTACCCCACCAAAATTTCAGAAACGTGCCAGGACTTCATTGTTGATGAAACAGGCCTGTGCTGGGTTAGCCAAGGCCTGGTCCAAGACATGATCAATGAAATAGATGCGAGGCTCCACGGTCAGCACCATGCCTTCCAGAAGGGTACGGGCCGTTCTCAAACTCTGGAGACCTGGCAGGTCAATGCGATCGACTCCCTCTGGGTAGCCGCCCACGTCGTGAACGTCGATGCCAAGAAAGTGTCCCAGTCCGTGAGGCATAAATACGGCACCCAGGTGGACCTTCACCATGTCCTCAACGCTGCCGCGGAGAAGGCCAATTTTCTTAAGTTCTTCCAGGTGGACTCGGTCTGCCAGATGGTGCATTTCAGGCCAGGCCACCCCTGGCTTGATGCTGCCGAACACCGCCCGGGAGGACCTGTACACGGCCTCGTAGATGGCCTTCTGGTCAGGAGTGAATTTTCCGTTTGCGGGAAAGGTGCAGGTGATATCTGACCCGTAGCAGTAATACTCTCCTCCCATGTCAAAGAGGCAGAGATCTCCGTCTTCAACAGTTTTATCATTTGGAGCTCCAGCATGGCCGTAGTGCAAAACTGAGCTGTTATCGCCACTGCCACAGATGCAGGTGTAGGAAGTGTGCCGCATGCCTCCTTGCTTGTAGCAGTAATGCTGGAAGAGGCTCTCCAACTCATATTCTTTCATGCCGGGTTTTACAGCCTTCATTACCTCTTTATGAGCTTCACTGGAAATTTTATTGGTGTACCGGAGGACTTCCAACTCCATATCCGTCTTAATCACGCGGCATTCTGCAATTTCAGGATGGAGAATTGTATTGTTTACTGTAAACTCGCTGATTTTGTCAAAAGACGCTTCCCTGGTCACGCTTCCACTGTCAGTGTTAATTCCTCGCAGAGTAAGAAGAACGGAAGGGTTTTTCGAAGCCAAAACACTGGCAATCTCATCTGTATAGTGCACTTCGTTAACACTATATTTCTTCTTGTAGTACTCAGGAGGGTGGATCTTTCCCATCCAAACGGCATAGCTCTCTGGAAGCCTCGGGATGAAGAGGATGGTGTTTCCATTGTCAACCTCAATGGCTCCATAGCAGTCGGACTCTGTTACCCCAAAAGTCCAATGAAAGTAGGATTCCTGGCGAAAAACAATGCCTGTATCGGTGCAGTAGCGGTTGGTCTGTTCTCCACCTTGCAAGACGACAATGGCATTTTTGGGAACAGCCTTGTTTGCTCTCAGCTGATCACACAACCGGCTTCTATTCAAGGCGAAAAGTGCTGCCGAGACTCTCAGGGTTTCATTCCCCAGCCAAAACGTTGCCCGCAGGGACTCAGTCATGATGCTCCCGGAGGCCCGCTTGACAGCTGAGGCCGCGCAGCCTCGGCGCCGCGTAGAAAGGTGAGAGTTTCCCTCCGCAGAAAGTCCTGCCTCTGCTCCAAAACCTGCTCCAAAGCCTTTGCTGCCTGCTGCCTGTCCTCCGAAGCCTCGCCGCCTGCGCGCTCGGCTCCGCTCGCACCAGCCTCACACGGCCGCCGTTAGCATCACGACCCAGCGAGAGCCTCCCGAGCCGCAACGACCCCACAGGCACACGATTCCTGACCTGGGCCGAGCAAGGCCGCCGGGACTCTTGTCGGACTTACCCCCCCCACCAAGTAGACTCACCAGCTCGCCAACTTTCTACTACGACGAGGCCTGGGCTGAGGACTACTGCGCATGCTCCACTAGGGTTGCATGCGCAGAACTGGGGGGAAGGGGTGTTGAATATCCAGACTATTCTATTCTGTCCTAAAGGGCCAGCAACAGTCTATGCTGCGCCCTGCTTGGCTGGGACGCGGCATAGACTGTTGCTAACCAGCCAGTGTGTCCTGATTGGCCCAGGTACTGCATCAGCAGTTGCTGTGCAGTACTCGGCCCCTGATTGGTGCTAACTTGCTACATTCTTATTATAAATACCCTGGCGCGAGCTTGCCTATTTTGAATCGCTGTCATCTTTCTTCTAAATAAATATCTTGTTCTTTGCACATCCATGGCTCTTGCGTTTCCATCCACCCACCCAATCTTTAAAAGTTTCAGCTCTCTTCCCCAAGGTCAATCAATTGATATTGCTAGAGAGTGAGAAATCCAGCTCACTTCTCTTCCTTTGTGGAGTTGCTCAGGGCTTGGCACTCTATTGTACACCACTTGTGTCCTTTCCTGGATTATGAAGCCCTGCGCTCTTCCTTGGATTACTGCAATGTGCTCGACATGGGGCTACCCTTGAAGAATATTTGGAAGCTTCAGCTGGCACAAAATGCAGTGGCACAAACAGTTGTAAGGGCCCTACAGGAGCTCATGTAACAACTCTGTTGCACAAGCTGTACTTGGTTGCTGGTTCTTTCCAGATTTATTTATTTATTTAAGAAATCTTTATTTAAAAAATGCACTTGGCGTCTCTGTTTCCGTTGCCCTCTTGCCTTTACTCCCCCCTTCCCCCAAAAAATATTTCTTTAAATAGGAGATGTTACGACATTAATGTTTCCAACATTGTGTGTTCTGTAGATCTCAGTGAGATGCAATTCACTTTTCATTTTACCCATTGTTTTGCCCATAACTGCAGAAACAACTTGACCAAATACAGACAGTAATTTACTTACCAATTGCTCATTCAGTGGCTGTTCAAAATTACAGTTGTGCTGAAAAAGGAGAATTTCAACTGGTACTCCAAATTCTGGCTGTCACAACATTGTTGAGATTATGCAATTGCAATTTGTATTTGTATAAGTTTATTTATAGGCCGCCCTTTTCCCTGAGGGGACTCAGGGCGGCTTACAACTTATGTGAGAGGGGATACATACAATAACATATAGAACATACTTAATTAAAAATAGAGCAACATTCATCATTCGGGTGGGGACGGACTGTAATCTTTAACCCCAGGCCTGACGGGTTAGCCAGATCTTAAGGGCTGTGCGGAAGGTCTGAAGGGTGGTGAGGGTACGAATCTCCATGGGGAGATCGTTCCAAAGGGTCGGAGCTGCTACTGAAAAGGCTCTCCTCCGCGTAGTTGCCAGTCGGCACTGACTGGCAGATGGAACTCGGAGGAGGCCTAATCTGTGAGATCTTATAGGTCGCGAGGAGGTAATTGGCAGGAGGTGGTCTCTCAAGTACCCAGATCCACTACCATGAAGGGCTTTATAGGTGGTAAGTAGCACCTTGAAGCGCACCCGGAGATCAACAGGTAGCCAGCGCAGCTCGCGGAGGATAGGTATTATGTGGGCGAACCGAGGTGCACCCACAATCACTCGCGCGGCCGCATTCTGGACTAGCTGAAGTCGCCGGATGCTCTTCAAGGGCAGCCCCATGTAGAGCACGTTGCAGTATTCCAGCCTAGAGGTCACAAGGGCACGAGTGACTGTTGTGAGAGCCTCCCGGTTCAGGTAGGGTCGCAACTGGCGCACCAGGCGAACCTGGGCAAATGCCCCCCTGGTCACAGCCGACAGATGGTAATCGAAGGTCAGCTGTGGGTCCAGAAGGACTCCCAAGTTGCGAACCCTGTCTGAGGGGAATAATATTTGGCCCCCCAGCCTGAGTGATGGAACACTAGCCAAATTATTGGGAGGAAAACACAACAGCCACTCGGTCTTTTCCGGGTTGAGTACAAGCTTGTTAGCCCTCATCCAGTCCCTAACTGCTTCAAGACCCCGGTTCATCACGTCCACCGCTTCATTGAGTTGGCACGGGGCGGACAGATACAGCTGCGTATCGTCCGCGTATTGGTGGTATCTTATCCCGTGCCTCCGAATGATCTCGCCCAGCAGTTTCATGTAGATGTTAAATAGTAGGGGGGACAAGACCGACCCCTGCGGCACCCCATATGTTAGGGGCCTAGGGGTCGATCTCTGCCCCCCGACCAACACCGACTGCGACCTGTCCGAGAGGTAGGAGGAGAACCACTGCAAAACAGTGCCTCCCACCCCCACCTCCCGCAGTCGTCGCAGAAGGATACCATGGTCGATGGTATCGAAAGCCGCCGAGAGGTCAAGGAGAACCAAGATGGAGGCATGGCCTCCATCCCTGGCTCTCCAGAGATCATCGGTCAATGCGACCAAAGCGGTTTCTGTGCTGTAACCAGGCCTGAAGCCGGACTGGAAAGGGTCAAGATAACTGGCTTCCTCCAAGGACCGCTGAACCTGGGAGGCCACCACCTTCTCAACAACCTTCCCAACAAAGGGGAGGTTGGAGACTGGACGGTAATTGTTAAGAACGGCTGGATCCAAAGATGGTTTCTTCAGGAGGGGTCTCACCACCGCCGCTTTAAGTGCGGCGGGGAAGTGCCCCTCCCGAAGGGAGGCGGTAATAACCGCCTGGATCCAGCCCCCTGTCACCTCACTGCTGTTGGCAACCAGCTAGGAGGGACACGGGTCCAGTACACAAGTGGAGGCACTCACAGCTCTCATGGCCTTGTCCACGTCCCCGGGGGCAACATCCTGAAACTCAACCCAGCGATGGTCTACCAAAGTATCCACCTGTGCCTCGGCTGGGTCTGCAAAGGTGGAGTCCAAATCCGACCGAAACTGAGCAACTTTGTCCGCTAAGAACTGGACATAGTCTTCAGCCCTACCCTGCAAGGGGTCCCCCGTGTCCCTCCTATTTAGGAGGGAATGGGTTATCCTAAACAGGGCGGCTGGACAAGACTCAGCGGACGCAACCAAGGTGGCAATATACGATCTTTTTGTTGTCCTAAGTGCCCTGATGTACTCCTTGGTGCAAGTTGTTAAGAGTGCTCGGTTCGAATCAGACTTATCGGACCTCCATAGGTGCTCTAGGCGTCTCCTCCGGCGCTTCCTCTCCCGGAGCTCTTCGGTGAACCAAGGAGGCCTCCGGGATCCACCACCTCGGAGTGGCCGTAGTGGCGCAATCCGGTCAAGGGACTCCGCTGCTGCCAAGTGCCAGGCAGCAACCAGAGTCTCCACCGGACTGTGGGCGAGAGTATCAGGAATAACCCCAAGCTCCGTCTGGAACCTCAAGGGGTCCATAAGTCGCCTGGGGCGGAACCACCTGGTCGGTTCCTCCTCCCTACAGTGGAGGTTTGGTCTCCGGAAGTCAAGCCTCAGTAGGCAGTAGTCTGACCACGACAGGGGTATGATCTCATTACCCCTCAGACCAAGATCACAAGTCCACTGCTCCAAAAGGAATACGAGGTCAGGCATGTGACCCGCAGAGTGGGTTGGCCCCCGAATTACCTGGGTCAAGCCCATGGCTATCATGGAAGCCATGAACTCCCGCGCCCCATCAGAGCGTTCACCGAGCAAAGGCAAATTGAAATCCCCCAGGACCATAAGCCTGGGGAACTCAATTGCTAGCTCGGCTACCGACTCGAGGAGCGAGTGGAGGGCCACTGCAACGCTGTTGGGAGGCAGGTACGTTAACAGCAACCCTATTTGACCCTTGAGGTCCAACTTCACCAGCAGGGACTCACACCCGACAAGCTCCGGAGCAGGGATCCTACGAGGTGCTAAAGACTCCCGGATAACAATAGCCACACCCCCACCCCTTCCCTGGGCTCTCGGCTGATGAAGCACCTGAAATCCTTCTGGGCACATCTCTACGAGGGGGACTCCTCCCTCTGGACCCAGCCAGGTTTCAGTAATACATGCCAGGTCTGCCCCCTCGTCTAAAATTAAGTCCCGGACGAGGGGAGCCTTGTGAACTACAGACCTGGCATTTAGCGACAACAGCCGGAGACCAGGGTCCTGATTACTCGCGCCATCTGGCCTCGGAGTGGGACTCATAGGGCCGGAAGGAGGGATCTCTGTGACGTAGCGAGCCCTCCTTCCCCGGTAATGGCCCGCCCTAAAGTCCCCGCCATATCTGCCCCTCCCCATTACGACTGTAATGCTCCGGCCCACTCCCGTGTCCGTGGTCCCCCCAACCACACCTATAGCTCCCGCATTCCCCGGCAGGCCCTCCGAATCAAACACACTCATTCGTTCACTCAGGCAATCCCCACGTAATAGTTAAAAACACATAAAAATACAGCAAAATAGGGCAATAAAAGTGGGCACATTCATACAATCACATGCGTATCCCATACATATCCCATACAAAAGGAAGAAAGAAGACAAGAAAAGAAAAAAATAGAAAGAAAAATTGCGCAGATATTAAAGTGCGAAATCAGGCAAGGCCAAATGGCTCTTAGCATTCAGGGTGACTGAAGTCCAGCTATGGTCCGGGCGGGGTGTACAGGGGAGTAAATCGTATCCTCCTCTTGCGGGCCTGAAAAGTCTGGGACAGTTGGAAATGGCCAGGGGCCTTTTTTCATAAGTGCTGTCCCAAATAAAGCCCCAAAGGCAATGACGGATAGTGATGGTAGTAGCAGTCAATGTCAGGTGGGGCTGTGTCAACAGGCCAAAAAGTCCAAAGGCCGTGGTTGGAGGAGGCCAGGTGATAAAGTACCACAATAGAGGGGTGCCAGATATCAGGCGAAGGAGCACCAGGGGAGAGCCAGATGGTAAAGATGGCAAAAAAAGGGAAATAATCTCCATAGTCGTTAGAGTAGTATAGGGGAGGGGTGGGTGCCTGGGGGGGGCGTAACAGCGACACCAAGGTCTGCCAAACGGTCCCCTCTGATGGCATCCATGGCATCCAATTTGGGTTCATGGCAACTTTATAATATTCAAAGCATCCCACAGTCATGTGGTTGCGCTGTTTGTGACCTTTACAGCTGTCTCCTGACAAGCAAAGTCAGTGTGGAAGCTGGCAAGAAGGTGCAAGTTGTAGTCACGTGACATTGCATTTAACAACTATGGGTGATTTACTAATTACTTCAGCTGGAACTGCCATCGTGCATTGGGCACAATCACGTTATTTTCATTTTATCTATTTATTAATCACAGTTGTGTGCCTGCCTACCTCGCAAGAAGCAACTCGATTTCTCCATAATGAGGGGGGAGGAGTATCCAGAATGGGTTGACCTTGTCTTCTCATGATTGGATTGAGTCAGATAAGCTCTTTGGGCAACGCCCCCTGGCCACCAGGTATTCCCCAGTTTACTGACTAAATCCACTCAGTGGAGGTTGCACATTCTGGATCTCCAGCAATTTACTAGGATTAAAAGAGAATTAATTTGGACCTGTTGAATCTTGCCTCCCTCCACAGCGCACAGCCTCCTCCTACAGGAACGGGACTGCCACAAGCCCCCTGGGGCAGCATGCTGCCCTGGCCACTGAGTGAATCCATAGTCACTCAGTGAGGCCCTTGGCAGGGCAGCAGGAGGAGAGGGCACAAGCCTCCTGGAGGCAAGCCCAGCCGCTGAGGACTGTAAGACGCTGGAGCACTCTGTCACTCCCCTCAGGGGTTGAGCGACGAACCGCGGCTTCCCAAACACCGTGGAGCGCCCACGCTGCCTCCACGTGGCCAGAGGACAAAGGGAAGGATCCTAAGAGGCTTTTCCTGGCCACAGCGGCGTCGGAGAGCAAGCAGGAAGAAGGAAGCCGGCTGGGAAGGCGCACGGCAGCTCCTTGGGGCACAAGCCACTCTCCAAGTACCCTTTGAATTTCGCACCTCCATGATCCACGTGGTCCAAGATGGCGGCGCCCAGCAGCTACCAGAAAGAAGAAACCCAGGCAGCTGCAAACATGGCCTGCAGCCCCACTGGAGGGGCAGAAGAGCAAGCATCCAGGTCAGTGGCTTCCCCAGAGACTGCCCGAGGAGGGGGGAAGGAAAGGCTAAATGTAAGAGCAAACACCTCTCCCCCAGGGCAGATCCAGAGGAAGGGGGGATCACAAGCCTTCCAAGCCTTCTAAGTATGAGATGAGAAGGCGTAAGACTTTAGAGAGGCTCTGCAAGAAGGCTGGCAGCCATCAGGCCACCCCAGGCAAAGGGGGAAAAACTCCAGGCACTCCCTTACCCAGTGGAGTCACAGTGGAGAATCCAGCCCTGCCAGTAAGGATCCCTATAGACACCTCAGGACTTTGGGGCTCTAATCAGGGGTGGCAATCCTCACCCCCTCCTGTTGTCGGGGCAGCCTTACCTACTGGACTTCCCCACTTCAGCATTCCCTCTGCTCAGGGGGGCATGGGCCCCAGCCAGACACCCCCCACAGGGGCTCCCAGCTTTCAGGAGATAATGATGCAGGCATTTCAGCAATGCATGGTAGCGGCATTCCAACAGCCAGAGCCCCCCCTTCCCCCCCCAGGGCTCCTGAATACCTAGAAGCCCAGGAGGAAGAGATCCCCAGCTCCTCAGCTTCATCCCAGGAGGACAGCGACATGGAAAGTGAGGAAAGTGAGATCAGGGAGGAGATGTCAGAGGATGAAGGCATGCCTCCCCCTAAACCTACATTCACCGGGTTGTTCCAGCTTTCACTGTTTAAGTCCCTGCTTTTCAAGGCCAACACAACAGCCAAGCTAGGCAGCAGGGCAGCAGAGGTCCCACCTCAATGCCAGGGCTTCTCAGCGGAGAATATCTTAGATGAGCAGGCCATCGAGGCGGACACCGTCCCTACCGCCCAAGACCTTCCTCGACCTGGTAAGGTGCCAATGGGCATCTCCTACCACTGGTCCTTCATCCTCCTCTTCAGACAGGGTGTTCTTCAATGTGGACCAAGAGCTGGCTAAGCTGCTGGCGCAGCCCTCCATCGATGCTCCAGTCGTGGCTCTCCCTACCAACATGCCCGGGGAGCCAAAGGATGCCTTGAAGTCAGAGGACAAGAAGGGGGACCTCACCTTGCAGAGGGGTCATCAAGCAGCTGCCTGGCCAGTGAAAGCAGCTACCACAGCCTCTTTCATCAACAGATCATCCTTGCTGTGGCTGTAGGAGTTTCAGCAACACACCCCCATAGCAGATGTCCGGTCACATCAGGACATCAACAAGCTGGTGGCAGCCATCCAGTTTTCATTGGATGCCACCTTAGCTCCAGCCAGATTTGGCTTCCAGAGCTGCTCACAGGCAAGGTACTTCTCCCTGCAGAGGTCTCCCGCTCCCTGACTTGGTGGATGTCCCCAGTGATCACGAAGGGCGAAGCCTTCTGGACACCAGACCGCATGACGGTAACAACGGATGCCAGTCTGAGCGGGTGGGGTGCCATCTGCTGGCTCAGATGGCCCAAGGGCAATGGACTCAGGCGGAAGGGACTCACAACATAAACTGGTTGGAGCTCAGGGCGGTCCGCCTGGCCCTGTTACATTTCCAGTGCTCGGTCAGGGGCCATCACATATTAGTCTTCACAGACAATATCACCACAAAGGCCCACATAAACAGGCAGTGGGGACCTGATCGAGGGCCCTCATGAAGGAGGCCAAACGTCTGGAGCAGTGGGCTGAAAGGAACCTCCGGTCTTTGAGGGCAGAGTACATAGCGGAGGTGGGGAGACAACACTGGAACCAACTGGCTCAGCCGGCTAAGGTGGACAACTCAGAGTGGAGGCTACAGCAAGCGATTTTCGAGGAGGTGGCTGAGCGCTTCGGGCACCCGGAGATCGACCTGTTCGCCACTCCCCTCAACACCCAGCTCCCGAGGTTCTTCTCCAGGTACCAGACATGGTGGGCAGAAGGGACAGACACTCTGTGGAGCCCCTGGCCAGTGATCTTCTGTATGCCTTTCCTCCCTTGCCCCTGATCCCCAGGGTCATATGGAAGGTCCTTCAGGAGGGGGCGGAAGTGGTTCTGTTGGCCTCTCACTGGCCCCGCAGGCCATGGTTTGCAGATCTCCAGTCTCTGGCTGTGGAGAGGCCCTGGAGAATCCCCCAGGAGAGGATATCCCTCAGCCAGGGGTTGCTGGAGCACCCAGATCCTCAATGGCTCCAGTTGACCGCTTGGCGATTGAGCGGAGCATCCTGAGGAAAGACCTTTTCTCCCCCAGGGTGATACGGACGATCCAGGCCGCCCGCAGACCCTCCACGGAGCGCATCTATGGCTCTACGTGGCGGGCCTTTGACTCATGGTGTTACTCCCGGGGGTACAATCCTATCCAGGCCACGGTGCCACAGGTTCTGGACTTCCTCCAGGCTGGCCTGGATAGAGGGTAAGCTCTTAACACAATTAGGAGACAGGTTTCAGCCATCTCATCAGTTCTTCTGTGTGGCAGAAACCAGTTTGACTCGCCACCCCATGGTCAGGCAATTCCTTAAGGGGGCTTCCAATTTCAAACCGCCCACGGTACACAGGTACCCTTCCTGGGACTTACCCAGGGTATTGGACGCTCTAACGGGTGCTCCGTTTTAGCCTTTACGAACAGTTTCCCTTAGGTTCCTGACTCTTAAGGTGGCTTTCCTGGTGGCCATCACCTCCGCCAGGTAGATATCCGAACTGCAAGCGCTGTCCACCGGGGAGGATCTCTGCGTCATCCACCAAGATAGGGTGGTGTTACGACTGGATCCATCCTTCATCCCCAAGGTGTGCTCCTGCTTCCATCGAGCCCAGGAACTGATTTTGCCCAACTTCTGTCCAGACCCTTCTCACCCGTTGGAGAAGAAGTGGTCAGGGGGGCGTTGCCCAAAGAGTTTATCTGACTCAATCCAATCATGAGAGGACAAAGGTCAACCCATTCTGGATACTCCTCCCCCCACTATGAGAAGAGGCGTATCAGGTAACTACCAACACCCTTTTTCATTTTGTGATTGTATCTCTTAGTGGCAGAGTTGCTCCTGTCCTTTTTGATCTGTGAGAACTACCTGGTAAATTTGGTATCATAAATAGATAATAATAACAAAATGCATTAATGGAATTTTTTTTAATAATAAAAATACTAAAAACAGTACCTTAATACTTCAACTACTGTATTTTTCAGAGTATAAGACGCACCAAGATTTTGCAGAGGTAAATTCTAAAAAAAGTGTTTGCACTCTGCAGACCTCCAAAACCCTCTGTATGCCTCATTTTTTGTGAAGGCCTGCAAAGTGCTCCTAGGGGCTGGGGGGGGCAAAAATGAGCAAAAACCAGCCTCTTTTTCATGAAAACAAGCCCATTTTTGCCCCCCCCCCAAAGGGCATGCATAGGGCTTGTAGAATGCTCCTGGGGGCTGGGGGAGAACAAGCAAAAAACGACCCTGATTTTTGGCTTGTTTTTGCCCTTCCCAGCCTCCAAGAGCACTTTGCAGGCCTCCAAAACCCTCTGCACATCCATTTTTGTGAAGGGGGCAGGGTTTCGGGAGGCCAAAAATGCTGCATTCAGTGTGTAAGATGCACGCAGATTTTCACCTCTTTTTTGGGGGGGAGATACTCGGAAAAAAACAGTAATTCTCATTAAAACATTAAACCTCCATACTGAATAGAATGAGCAGAGTATAGTCACTTTAAAAAAATCTTGAATTTGCTCATAGATCTTAGATCTTTAATGAAGATTTAGGTTTGAAATGTCGAAATAATCAGCTCTTATCCTTGCTTGTGAAAATAAACTATATAAAAAGGATGTGAGCATCATTGATCTTGAAGATGGTCTTATCTGGTAGTAAATTCTTTGGTTTCCCAGAATTCCAATATCCTGAATTCTAGAAAGCTGAGGTGTGACTTCTCCTCTATGAATATAATAACATGTTCTTTGCTTCTACATAATATGCTGAACCCTGAGACATAATTTTGGTTTGCTAGTGGTGACTATTGCTTCCCATAATTTGGCACTCTGATATTTAGAATAATGATGGATTTATCGCCTATGGATTTATTGGATCCTGATGTATCTCATATAATATACATCATGTGTATTCTGTATCACACAATGTGTCAGGATTCCAAGTAACACCCCTAACAAAAGTAGACTCTCGGAGAAAGAAGTGTTATTTTGACTATATCTCCCATACTCCATGTAATCCCTCCTCCCAGTTTCCCACAGCATTAAATGTGGCAGGCCTGAAGGCCCAATGCAAAATATGGCTTTGGGGCCTGACACAAAGTTAGCAATGGACAGGAGAAAACATGTTCCTTTGGTTGAAGAAATGTAGGGATGCAAGATAAGCCTGGGACTGTTTTTCCTTTGTTATTGTCAAGTAATGAAATTATTGTTAAAGAAAATGATTCTGGTACTAAAGTTTCTTTTATTATAGATTTATTACAGTATATTTTAGAAGCAAAATAGTTGTATTTTGAATGATTTCTAAACTGTTGAGTAATTCTTTCTAAACTACTAAGTAAGTTATTTGTAGTTAAAAATACTACATATTTACATGATTTACTTGTTTGCTTTCTAAACTGAAAATCTTTTTTAATCTTTTCAATATTTGATCAATAAAATGTAAATTAACATGAATGATCTAAATTTACAATTTAGATATTTTGTCTTTGTATATCTGTCTTGAGTTATATAAAAGTATTAACTTAATAAAGCTTACTTTTAATCTTTTCTTTTTAAATTCTATAAGGTACTTAAAATTTCATTTGATTTCACCTAATAGAATTATGGTGTAGGAGCTGTTACATAGTAATTAATTTCTTGTTAATATTAGTTAATGTTGCTCTTCATTTTTTTTAGATAGAAATCCTAAACTGTAATATTTATTAAACTATTTTAACCACCTAATTATGCACTGCAAGATGCGTAAATCCAGAGGCCAATATGCAATCATTCTAAAACATTCTTTCTATTACAATATTTCAGTGGGAGTTATGCCTCATTCTCCTGAAAAAATAAATGAATCATGCCTATTTAATTAAATTGAACTTTATTCCTACCTAGACAAGAATGTTCCAATTGGGGAATTGAATACATGAAACACAAAAAAATGATTCTAAGTTAACGTATTGTAAGACCTGAATCATTTCCCCCCACCCCACCCCCAAATGCATGTTTCTTAATTAATGTAATAGCACTTAGACTTATATACCGCTTCACAGTGCTTTACAGCCCTCTCTAAGTGGTTTACAGAGTCAACAAGTTGCCCCCAACAATCTGGGTCCTTCTTTTATTGATCTCGGAAAGATGGAAGGCTAAGTCAATCTTGAGCCATTAAGGGTCAAACTCCTGGCAATGGGCAGAGTTAGCTTGAAGTACTGCATTCTAACCACTGTGCCACCAGGGCTCATAATGTAAGCAAAGCATTCTTTGCTAATCTTAGTTTTGTGATCACGTAGTGCTTGTTATGCCTGGTCATATTTTGATTTTGGTTAGTACTACTACAGAGACTGTTTGGTATAGTGGTTAAAGGCATGGAATTTTAATTCAGTCTTCAACCAAAGGCACAAAGTCTACTGGGTGACAATGAGCCAGTTGCTCCCTCCTAGCACTGGGAAGGAGTAGGAGCAGCCAAGTACTCCTAAAAATATTTCCCAAAACTGCAAGGACCTGTCTATAATATGGTTGCTAGATGTCAAAACTGACTCAAAGGCATAAAGAAAACATTAAACATTATTCAACTAGCCCAAATATTGGCTTGAAGACTCCAGTATTTTAAAAGGGCTAAATAATGTACATTGTTACCCACATTCCTATGGAAAGATATTGACCTCTGGTGGCCAGATGTTACAATTATCACTCAGAAGTGTTTAAAGTGGTGCGGGCAAATTTCTCAGGCACTGGAGTCTATTCATAACACTAGATGAGCATCCATAGACTACACATTCTGCATTGAAAGACGATGCAGAATGACATGAAGGCATGATGGAGATTAGTGCTTGCAACAGTTAAATATTTTTTTAAATATTTTGAACAACTATTTTTGTCCAGCTTATTCAAGAAATTGGTCACAGGTTATTATAGGAGCCCCAACTATTGGACCATTCAGTCTCTCACTAATGCATGTTAAGAAAAGGTTTAAGCACTGTTTATGTCACAGTGGAATTGTGTGTTTGTCTGTCTGTCTGTGTTCTTCCGTGCCTCCCTTCTCACCTTTATGGGTGATATGTGTCTTCCTCAAGCTCAGGCCCTCTACCAGAAGCATGGGAGTTGGAAAGTTTGGTGCAGTATCTTAGCTGTTCCTAGCACTGCATTCTTCTGAACAAGAGCTCTGGTGTTATTCCTTGGATCTGTTGAAGCCACTCTACCAGCTTAGGAGTCAAAGCCTTGAGTGCTCCCATCACTACTAAAACTATTTTGGCCTCTACTTTCCACATCCTTTCTAGTTCCTCCTTCAGGCCCTGGTACTTCTCCAACTTCTTCTACTCCTTCCTGGTGTCACTTGGTATTACTATATCTGTCATCACTGCTGTCTTCTGGTCCTTGTCTACTACTACAATGCCTGGTTGATTGACCAGTACCTGCCTATCCATTTGGGTCTGGAAGTCCCACAGATTCTCAGCCCTGTTATTCTCCATGACCTTCTCTGAAATCTCTCATCTGGATTTGACAGGGTCTAGCTCATTCTGCGTAGATGTTCCTGTACACAATGCCAATTACCTGGTTAAGACATTCAGTCAGGGATGGGATTCAGCCAGTTTGGACCAGTTCGGGCGAACCGGTAGTTCCAGTGAGCAGTTGGCCCACCCACTGTCCCCTGCTTTTTCCTGTCCTATATTTTCCTGTTTTTAGCTCAGCTGTTTTACTCACTGGCGCTGATATAGAAGATAAGATTTAAAGCTTAATCTGGGCAGGTTTTGAATGCTGTGCATGCGCTCAAAACCTGCATAACCTCATTTGAATGAGCTGAGGTGGCGCAGTGGTTAGGGTGCAGTACTACAGGCCACTTCAGCTGACTTATCTGCAGTTCAGCGGTTCAAATCTCACTGGCTCAAGGTTGACTCAGCCTTCCATCCTTCCGAGGTGGGTGAAATGAGGACCCAGACTGGGGGAGCAATTTGCTGACTCAATTTGCTAAAAAAATATATCTGTAAATCGCTTAGAGAGGGCTGAAAGCCCTATGAAGCAGTATATAAGTCTAATTAATACATAAATAAATAAGGCGCTTGTGCAAAGCGTACATGCACGCATTCACTGAACTGTTTGTTAAACCAGTTGCATCCAACCACTGCATTCAGTGTATGTGTGTATGTACAGAGAAGCACATAGCTTTAACATTTTAACCAATTTGGGCTGCCCCATGACTTTCCTCTTCCTGAAATGGGGGACAGCATTACCATGGCCTGAGGCAAGAGAATATTAGGCTGTTTTCATCTCTTGTGTCTGAAACAATCTTTCTTTTCTGCTTGTCCACCTGCTGTTGCTTAAAAAGAAAGTGCTTTTAGCTGAGAATGAAAGAAGATGGTCTCACATTTCAGCCAGCTGGTGTGGAAAAGGATGGAGCGGCTTTGCAAATTCATTTGAAAATGTGCTTTGAGGTTTCCTTTTATGCTTTTTATGAACTTCTAATTAGATGTGATCTTGTTTTTTTCTGATTTTACCTTACAATTCCTAACTCTCCTAAACCTTGGTTGTGCTGGGTGGAACTAATGCAGTCTCAAAAAACACCTGAAGCTGTTCAGGTTGGGGAAGGTTTCAATCATCAAGAGGCTGGACTAGAAGACCTCTAGGGTCCTGCCTAACACTATGATTCTGTGAAGTAGAGAGAAGTCCAGTGCCTAGCCAAAAATGTCCTTTCAAGGCACAAAATAGAGCTATTTCATTTCAGTGCAGTGCTTGAAAAAATGCTTTCCCTTTATTAATATTCCTTCTGAATATTTCAGTTGCTTATCTAAAATGGAAAAAAGGGATTTATCCCTAAAAGGCACATTGCTAGACAAGATGAAGAACTTTCCTACATGAATCTGTTCTTGTTCAGATTTATTCATGGTTATCTGAGAAGCAGAGGGGCAACATAATGGATTTTGGGTTCTTTGGTCCATGGACAATTGCCATACCTGGTTTTGGATGGGGTGGCACTGTCCCAGATAGACCCAGTACATCATCTGGGAATTCTCCTGGATTCATAATTTCTGCTTGAGGGGTAGGAAGCAGCATAGTCAGGACAATCTTTGCACAACTTTTTGTGTGCCAGTTACTCTCCTTCTTGGAGCAACAATCCCTGATCACAAGTCACCCATTTTCCAGTCACTTCCTGTCCTGACTATTGCAGCACACTGTACATGGGGCTGCCCTTGAAAACTATCTCAAAATGTCAATTGATTCAAAATGTGGCCTGCATTGTTTGTGACTGCATGGATGTGTGTGCGGCCTTATTTCAAAGTCTTCACTTTGAAATCAGGTCATAAGTAGCTTTCTTGAGGAAGAGGGCTCATCTTGCTAAGCAACCAATCCAGAGGTGGTATTCAGCAGGTTCCGACCCATTCTGGAGAGAACCAGTAGTGGAAATTTTGAGCAGTTTGGAAAACTGGTAAATACCACCTTTGGCTGGCCTCCCCCCATCTATTTTCTGCCTCCCGAGTCCCAGCTGATTGGGAGGAAATGGGGATTTTGCAGTATCCTTCCCCTGCCACGCCCACCAAGCAATACCCACAGAACCAGTAATAACAATTTTTGAATCCCTCTACTGAACCAATTAATAAGTCAGCGACAACATGTTGATCTCCGGGTGCGCTTCAAGGTGCTACTTACCACCCATAAAGCCCTTCATGGTAGTGGATCTGAGTACTTGAGAGACCGCCTTCTGCCGATTACCTCCCTTCGTCCCATCAGATCGCACAGAGTGGGCCTCCTCCGAGTTCCATCCGCCAGTCAGTGCCGACTGGCGACTATGCGGAGGAGAGCCTTCTCAGTAGCAGCTCCGACCCTTTGGAACGATCTCCCCGTAGAGATTCGCACCCTCACCACAGTCCAGAGCTTCCTCACAGCCCTTAAGATCTGGCTATCCCGTCAGGCCTGGGGATAAGATCTTCATACACCCCACCCGAATGTTGAATGAATGTTGTGTTTTATTGCTATTATTATTTGTACTCACATATTACTTTACGTTTTGTCTTGCACTCCCTTCCCATGAGTTGTAAGCCGCCCTGAGTCCCCTCAGGGAAAAGGGCGGCCTATAAGTGACAATAAAATACTAAAAAATACTAAATACTAAGGCTTCTCATATTCCCAGCCTTTCAGCCAAGGTGTATATTATATATTAAATTGTTTATGGAAGATCTTAAAGAATGAACATGTTAAAATGCAAATCAAATTGGAGCTTCACTATTTAAACTCTTCTGGGCAACAAAATCCCCTGTATAACATGGTACATTAGAGTGGGCAGCTAATAAAATAACAATAGTTAATTGATAAAATTTCCATCTGTTATTTCTATTAGGCCACATTGCTTCAATCACACCTATACTATCCAGATACTATACCACAAGAACCTGATATGTATTTACGCCAGTGGTGGGTTCCGGATTCCGTTCCAACCGCTACGGTTGGAACAGCCCCGGCATCACCCACATCCACGCGTATAGCACACATACGCAGCACATGCATGCATTGTAGCATCAAATGATGCTTCCACAAGCCTCCGCAATGCTCCAGCTGTTCAGCGGAGCGTCGCGCAGGTGCTGTACGCTTCATGTGCATGAGCGGAAGTTCCAACAGCTTTAAAACACGGTAAGGAGGACGGGCGGGTGGGCCCTCTGGAACACCGTACTGGAACGGTACCCGCTGTTCTGGGCAGGCTCCAGTATGTCCATACCAGGGCGTACCACCTGCAACCCACCACTGATTTACGCCAACAGCAGCTTCAGAACTGGCAGCTGTGATTTCACATTTTTGTCTATATAATAATAATGGTCTATATTTTTGGGGGGGGATGCAAAGGTATATGTGACAGTTCTTTGGAGAAAAAGGAATTTCTTTGATACTGCAACACAACAGCTTTCTTCCCAGAAGACAAGAAAATAGGTTACATGCAACCGTGAACACGTTTGCTATGCTATAGGAGTATTATGTTCAATATACAGTAGCAGTTTTGCATGTGGATAGATTCTCAATCCCTGCTGGAGTGGCCTTATTTAGAATCATAGTTATCTCTGGAGGATTTTTTTTGTTTCATTAATAAGTGTGCAACTGAAGGTTTACATATCATCAATGGGATTCATTGCATCTATTCTAGCTGGAGATTTCACTAGGAACTCTTTCTACTTCCTTTTCCAGCTGTCTTTCTATAGCAGTTTGATTTGATACAGGAGTGGAGGTATAGAGATGGTTTCTGCTGAAATAAAACACTTCCATCATATAATTCCAGCCTTCCAAAACCTGTCACAACACAAAGCACAGTTAAAACTGAACATCCACCCACAGAATTCATTTGAACTTCACAATGATTCACGACTAAAGAATAGATATTCTTTTAGGAGGCTGTGTTGAATTATTGAACACAGTTGTATTTGCTAACATTAAAGATGAAGGGCCAGTGGAAGAACATACATCTGAAAGAACTTTTAAGACTATAAGGAAATTACAAAAAATAGGTGTGTGTAGCAGTACTGAAACTATGAGAGGAAACTGCTGTTTATACCCCTTTAACGTTTTTTTAAAAACGAGCCTCTGTCCACTCTGCAATTCAAATAGACGTGGGAAGGCCCTTTGTATTCCTGTTGATGTCATGAGCACCATGTAATAATGCTATTCAATCTGCTCTGTTCCACAGTGTGGAAGCACTAATGTGTTTAGCCGCGCATGGGTTGGTTACTTTAGGGGGTGGTGATGATGGGAGAGACAGATTGTAATTCCCCAAGAAACAAGATAGTCAGATTTGAATGCATAATCCTGTACAGGGGTGGGCTGCTGGGGGTTCGCACGGGTTCGGGTGATCCTCTGGTTAGGATTCTGCCCAGTTCAGCGAACCCCCAATGCCACCCCTGGCTGACTCCACCAGGAGTGGTTTTCAAAAATGTTTACTACTAGTTTGGTGGGTGTGACTAGATGGGGGGGCAGGTGACTGAGTGAGTATGGCCAACTTGATGTCACTCAGTCACATGACCCCCTCACCAAGCCATGCCCACTGAAACAATGGCAAAAAGTTTTGACCGGGGGGGGGTGTTTCCAGTCTCTCCGGAGCCAAGGGAACACCTGCAAACTACCCAGTAAGAAGGCATTTTTCCCTTCCCCACCCTACTGAAGTGCTTCTGGGGGCTGGGAAGGGGAAAACGCCTCCATTTTTGCAAAGAACAGCCCATCTCTGGGACCTCTTTGGGACTGGCACGCCTACACCATTAAAAAAGGGGGGAAATTACATTTTTTTCAATGAAGATTGTTCTGCACATGTGCAGATCAGAAAAGAAAGATGGCGGCGCCCAGGATAGAACCGGTACAGTCATGTGTCTGGCCGAATTACTACCTATTCGGCTGAACCGGTAGGAACCCACCTCTGGGCTCCTCCCCTCCCGCCCTTCTGCCCCACCCCACCCCTCCCAGGAGTCTCCACACGGCCTGTTCATCATGTAAGGTAAATGCAGGGCCTGCACGGAGCCTGGAA